>NC_057808.1:293044631-293344631 GCF_018294505.1 Triticum aestivum | reverse complement strand
GCAGTCTAGTGGTCAAGTAGAATTGAGTAATAGAGAGCTCAAATTAATTTTGCAAAAGACTGTAAATAGATCTAGAAAGAATTGGTCCAAGAAACTTGATGATGCATTATGGGCCTATAGAACTGCATATAAAAATCCTATGGGTATGTCTCCGTATAAAATGGTTTATGGAAAAGCATGTCACTTACCTCTCGAACTAGAACATAAGGCATATTGGGCTATTAAAGAGCTCAATTATGATTTCAAACTTGCCGGTGAGAAGAGGTTGTTTGATATTAGCTCACTTGATGAATGGAGAACCCAAGCTTATGAGAATGCCAAGTTGTTTAAAGAAAAAGTTAAAAGATGGCATGACAAAAGGATACAAAGGCGTGAGTTTAATGTAGGTGATTATGTATTGCTATACAACTCTCGTTTAAGATTTTTTGCAGGAAAACTTCTCTCTAAATGGGAAGGTCCTTACGTTATCGAGGAGGTCTATCGTTCCGGTGCCATAAAAATCAACAACTTCGAAGGCACAAATCCGAAGGTGGTGAACGGTCAAAGAATCAAACATTATATCTCAGGTAATCCTATAAATGTTGAAACCAATGTTATTGAAACCGTAACCCCGGAGGAATACATAAGGGACACTTTCCGAAACGTTTCAGACTCCGAAAAGGAATAGGTATGTGGTACGATAAGTAAACCGACTCCAAAATAGTTTTTATGGCAATATTTCTCCGTTTTGGAATATTTAGCAAAATAGAAAAATAGGAAGCAGTCCGGGAAGGACACGAGGGCTCCATGAGGGTGGAGGGCGTGCCCTACCATACTGGGCGCGCCCCCTACCTCGTGGGCACCTCGTGTGCTCTCCGGACTCCGTTTTCGTGCACGTTACGTATTTTGGTCAGTAAAAATTCATTATATATTCTCCCGAAGGGTTTGACTCCTGTATCACGCAATTATCCTCTGTTCTTGTTTCAAGTTGTTGCTGCTGCAGATTAGAGCAAGATGTCTTCTCAAGAGTCAGCTGGGGAGAGCCGGGTGTCTCATCCGGCATCGAGGCCAAGAACACACGGCGATGCTGACCACTTTGGGCCAGCAACGGAGGAAGAGATGGAGGCTGAATTGATGAGGATAGATGCCATTGAGGATCAAGAAGTCACTTCTCGCTTCCGAGCTGGGTTCACGATGGGGGAACTACAGAGCTCAGCTATTCCAAACTCGGTTATCCCTTCCAATGTTAAATTTCTTTCTTATGAAAATATGAAGAAGAGTGTCACTTGTTCTCCCGCAGCTATGCAACACCCTTGGGTGAAAGGGGCTTTAGCCATTACAGAGAAGCTTCGTAAGGAGATAATGGATCTCAAGCAGCAACTCAATAAGTGTAACATCCCAAATTTTCAATTTGGTATGTTATACATAGATCATCATTGCATATCATGTTTTATTGCATTTTGACAAATCCTCGATAAATCCTAAGCAACTCAAGGACCCTCGGAGAGAGTTGGGGATTTTCTCAAATTTTCATATTTGATTTTCATCAAATAATAAGACGAGGATTTTGGTTTTAATTATTTTCTCTCCGGAAAAATATTTAATTTAAAAAAAAACGAGATGAGAAAATATGACTTCTCCAAAACAATAGAAATACTGGAGGTAAAATGTTAAAATCATTTATTGGAATTTATTTGGATTTTATTTGCAATTTTTATTGCATTAAAAATATTGCATGTTTTCGAAATATTTATTTTGTGTTAAAAAATGTTCACCCTATTCTAGATTTTCTAACAAGACGGGGAAAATTTATTTTATAGTTTTCTGATTTTTATTTATTTTTCTGTGAATTATTTTCCGCGGAACATTTTAAAAAAAAACAACGCGCGCGCCCACTGGGCCGAGCCCAGCCGAGCGCCAGGCCACCGGCCCACCCCGTCGCCCTCTCCTCCTCGCGCACGGCACGCGCCGCCGCCGCCGTGTCCATGGCAGACACGGGAGTCCGTGCCGCCGCCGCCGGAGCTTGCCCCTCCTCCTCCAAGCTGCTTCCCCCCCTTTATAAACCCCCGCACCCCCCTCTCTCCCTCACCTCGCCCGCCACCGCCGGAGCCGCCCCTTCGCCGCCCCCTCGCCCTACCCCGAGCCCCGCACCCCGCCGCACCCCGCGCCCTCGCCGGAGCCCCGCCGGAGCCGCCCCGACGAGGTACTGCCTCGCCTCGTTCACCGCCGGTTTTGTTTTAAAAAAAAACCGTTCGTTTTAAAAAAAACCTAGATCAGTTTTTTTTGGTTTTATTATCTTGCGAGCGTTCACTGAACCGTTCGTTTTAACAAACGCGTTCGTCGGTTTTTCTCTGTTAACGAACGTCCGTTTTTTTAACCGTTCGTCCGTTTTTCTTTTTCGTCGGATTTTTTTCTGCGATTATCTCAGATTCGATTTCTGATCGAATCTTCGTTTCTGTTTAACTTCTCGCTCGTTTATCGGAATCAGGCGATTCAAGCGCCTAGAGTTTCGTCTCTAAATTCTCTTTCCGTTTAACCTACTCAAACAAGTTTTTGTTACAGTAAAATTTGACCTAGATCCAGATTAGTAAACGAAGCTTCTTTCTTTCACAGTTTGACTTTCGTTGCTTCTTTCGAGTTGATTCTTTTTGCAAACCGGAGTTCTTAAGTTGAACTTTCTGGTTGGATCTTTCATTCGAGTTTTACCTGTGCATTAGATGAGTACTGATTGTATGCTTGTTTGTTTGCGATAGAGTACCCGGAGTGTGCCGCTTGTTACTCCGAATCGCTAGGTTTTGCGGATCATCAGCAAGGCAAGTAACACTTTGATCATACCTTTTCCATACCCAGCTTTTGTGCATTAGATCTATTCCTCAAACAATTGCATGATTAGGATCTGATTAAATTGTGGGAATTGGGAAGTAGTTGAGGTAGTACCTATTACCTGTTTTCTATTCCAACCCTTGGGAGTTACTTCTACGTTGCTTTTGTTATTGCCATGCTATGCTCGTAGACGTGGATCTGGGTTTGAGAGATATTCATGACAGATGTGAGATGTTTATTAATGGTTCAACTTAAGGTGGCAACTAAAACTCACATCTGGGTGGATTGAGGAACCTGGAGAACCCAGTGTTGTCTGTTTGTATAAGGACCGCCACCCAGGCTCAAAGGGATCATAAGATTATTCATGCTAGAAACTTCCGTGTGCAGCCACAAGCTATTATGGGCTCTAGCATAGTTGAGTAGGTTACATGATCTCTTGAAGAGGTGGGCTAGCAGATGTAGGGGAAAGTAGGTGTACCGGTCCATCCAGAGTAAAGGGTGATTGTTTCTGAAAGGCTGTGTCTCGGTCATCCGTTTCTCAAACATCATGTAGTGCGAGAATCAAGCGGAGGCGATCGAGTCTTGTGGGGAAAAGTGCACAAACCTCTGCAGAGTTTACAAACTAATCATGGTTAGCCGTGTCCCCGGTTATGGACAACTTGAGTATCTAGTACCTGGATTATCATTTGAATCTCATCACCATGTTACTTTTAATTAATTTTGTTGGGTTAATGATGACACTTAATTGGGATTGAGTTGGAGGTACCTTCTCAATGTTTAACAACCACCATGATAGTTAAATAAAATTTATTCCTTTGAAGTAGGACAAAATTGGCTTTTCGCAAAACTGTAACCATAGAGCTTTCCACCAGCCATATATGCATGTAGTATAGCGTTATTACTGTTCATTATTCTCTATGTGTTACATTGCCAGCATATTCTATGTGCTGACCCGTTTTCGGGCTGCAACGTTTCATGTTGCAGACTTTTCAGACGACGAGTAAGGTGCCTTAGGTCGTGGTCTTATACTCAGTGATGCCGCTGGAGTTGATGGACTCACTTATCTTCCAAGTCTTCCGCTGTTATCGTTTTTAGATGGCCTTAAGCCATGTTTATCATACTTAATCTCTTTGGAGATATTCGATGTAATAAGTGTGTGATTGCTACTCTGTTATAAATCCTCCATTTGTACTGTGCGTGTCAGCATTACTGATCCAGGGATGACACTGGTGCACAGCAGCACAGACCATTTGAGGTCTGGTCGCTACAACAAGCTCGAGGAAGAGAATCATATCCTGAGGGGCATTATCGCCAAGAATATGACATCACCATCACCGAAGAAGGAGACATAATCACATGGGTATGGGCACTCCCCTTGGCAACTGCCAAGCTTGGGGGAGGTGCCCCAGTATCGTATCACAACCACATCTCCTATCTTTACTGTTTTTCTTAGTTCGATCCTTTTAGTAGTATCTTGATCTAGTAGAATAAAGTTTATGGCATGATCTAGTTTTGAGTTTTGCTTTATGATCTCTCTATGTAATCGAGTCCGTGAGCTATATAATAAAGATTAGTGTTGAGTCAAGGGCTTGATTATCTTGCTATGATCTTGAGTAAATAAAAAAATAGAGAAAAAGAATAAAAAGAAACAAAGAGATCATATTGATCTTATGGAGGGTAATGACTTCACATAGAAAGAGTATCATGATTAAAAGTTGTTGGGAGTTGGCAAACATGGCTTTGGTCATCGTTGCAATTAATAGGAAGTAATAAAGAAAGAGAGGTTTCACATATAAATATACTTTCATAGACATCTTTTATGATTGGGAGCACTCATTAAAATATGACATAAGAGTTGATGTTGGACAAGGAAGACAACGTAATGGGTTATGTTTTCTTATATCTGAGATAAATTATATTGTCATGGATCATCCAACATGTTGAGCTTGCCTTTCCCCCTCATGCTAGCCAAATTCTTAGCACCAAGTAGAGATACTACTTGTGCTTCCAAAAACCCTTAAACCAGTTTTGCCATGAGAGTCCACCATATCTACCTATGGATTGAGTAAGATCCTTCAAGTAAGTTGTCATCGATGCAAGCAATAAAAATTGCTCTCTAAATATGTATGATTGATTGGTGTGGAGGAAATAAGCTTTATACGATCTTGTGATGTGGAAGAAATAAAAGCGACGGACTGCATAATAAAGGTTCATATCACAAGTGGCAATATAAAGTGACGTTCTTTCGCATTAAGATTTTGTGCATCCAACCTTGAAAGCGCATGGCAACCTCTGCTTCCCTCTGCGAAGGGCCTATCCTTTATTATTATCTTCTACCTTATGCAAGAGTCATGGTGATCTTCACCTTTCCTTTTTATATTTTATCCTTTGGCAAGCACAGGATGTTGGAAAGATCCTGATACAATATCTAATTGGATGTGGGTTAGCATGAGTTTTTATTGTTGACATTACCCCTGAGGTAAAAGGTTGGGAGGCGAAACTATAAGCCCCTATCTTTCTATGTGTCCGGTTAAAACTCCGTAACCACAAGTATTGCGTGAGTGTTAGCAATTATGAAAGACTAAATGATAGTTGAGTATGTGGACTTGCTAGAAAGCTCTGACATAGACTCTTTCTGATGTTATGATAAATTGCAATTGCTTCAATGACTGAGATTATAGTTTGTTAGTTCTCAATAAAGTTTCTGATTCATACTCTGCATTGTGGATATATTATTACTTGAGCATAAGAAATCATATGACGATATCCATATATGTTGCTGTTATGAGAACAATCATGATGCCCTCATGTCCGTATTTTATTTTTTTTCGACACCTCTACCTCTAAACATGTGGACATATTTATCGTTATCGGCTTTCGCTTGAGGACAAGCGAGGTCTGAGCTTGGGGGAGTTGATACGTCCATTTTGCATCATGCTTTTATATCGATATTTATTGCATTATGGGCTGTTATTACACGTTATGTCACAATACTTATGTGTATTCTCTCTTATTTTACAAGGTTTACATAAGGAGGGAGAATGCCGGCAGCTGGAATTCTGGGCTGGAAAAGGAGCAAATATTAGAGACCTATTCTGCACAACTACAAAAGTCCTGAAACTCCACGAAAGTTAT
Organism: Triticum aestivum; assembly: GCF_018294505.1. Taxonomy (NCBI): domain Eukaryota; kingdom Viridiplantae; phylum Streptophyta; class Magnoliopsida; order Poales; family Poaceae; genus Triticum; species Triticum aestivum. Next base: position 293,338,694 of record NC_057808.1, on the reverse strand, counting down.
TTTTGGAAATAATAAAAATACTGAGCGGAAGAAATACGCCAGGGGGGCCACCACCTGTCCACGAGGGTGGGGGGCACGCCCTACCCCCCAGGGCGCGCCCCCTGCCTCGTGGGCCCCCTGTTGGCTCTCCGGTGGCCATCTTCTGCTATATGAAGTCTTTCGTCGAGGAAAAAATCATAAGCAACCTTTCGGGACGAGACTCCGCCGCCACGAGGCGGAACCTTGGCGGAACCAATCTAGGGCTCCGGCAGAGCTGTTCTGCTGGGGACACTTCCCTCCGGGAGGGGGAAATCATCGCCATCGTCATCACCAACGCTCCTCTCATTGGGAGAGGGCAATCTCCATCAACATCTTCACCAGCATCGTCTCCTCTCAAAACCCTAGTTCATCTCTTGTATCCAATTCTTGTCTCTACGTCCGGGATTGGTACTAGTAGGTTGCTAGTACTGTTGATTACTCCTTGTAGTTGATGCTAGTTGGTTTATTTGGTGGAAGATCATATGTTCAGATCCTATATGCATATTAATACCCCTCTGATTATGAATATGAATATGCTTTGTGAGTAGTTACGTTTGTTCCTGAGGACATGGGAGAAGTCTTGCTATTAGTAGTCATGTGAATTTGGTATTCGTTCGATATTTTGATGAGATGTATGTTGTCTATCCTCTAGTGGTGTTATGTGAACATCGACTACATAACACTTCACCATTATTTGGGCCTAGAGGAAGGCATTGGGAAGTAATAAGTAGATGATGGGTTGCTAGAGTGACAGAAGCTAAAACCCTAGTTTATGCGTTGCTTCGTAAGGGGCTAATTTGGATCCATATGTTTCATGCTATGGTTAGGTTTACCTTAATACTTTTGTTGTAGTTGCGGATGCTTGCAATAGAGGTTAATCATAAGTGGGATGCTTGTTAAAGTAAGAACAGCACCCAAGCACCGGTCCACCCACATATCAAATTATCAAAGTACTGAACACGAATCATATGAACGTGATGAAAAGTTGTAACATCCCAAATTTTCAATTTGGTATGTTATACATAGATCATCATTGCATGTCATATTTTATTGCATTTTTGACAAATCCTCGATAAATCCTAAGCAACTCAAGGACCCTCGGAGAGAGTTCGGGATTTTCTCGAGTTTTCATATTTGATTTTCATCAAATTATAAAATGAGGATTTTGGTTTTAATTATTTTCTCTCCGGAAATATATTTCATTTTAAAAATAAACGAGAGGAGAAAATATGACTTCTCAAAAACAATTGAAATACTGGAGGAAAAATGTTAAAATAATTTATTGGATTTTATTCGGATTTTATTTGCAATTTTAATTGCATTAAAAATATTGCATGTTTTCAAAAAATTATTTTTGTGTCAAAAAAATGTTCAGCCCTATTCTAGATTTTCTAACTAGACGGGGAAAATTTATTTTATCTTTTTTGGACTTTTATTTATTTTTCTACGAAGTTTTTTCCGCGGAATGTATTTAAAAAAAAACTGCGATCCGCCCGACCGGGCCGAGGCCCAGCCGAGCCGCCAGCCCGCCCGCGCCGTCTCCTTCCCCAGCACGTCGCCGCCGCCGCCGAGTCCATGGCGAGCACGGGACCCCGCCGGAGCTTGCCCCCTCCTCCAAGCCGAGCACCCCCCTCATATATATAGCCACCGCCCCCCCTCTTCTCACCCCGCCGCCTCCCGCACCTGCCCCGCACCCGCCGCCGCCGGAGCCGAAGCCCGAGGCTGCCGCCGCTCGCCGTTCGCCGCCCCCTCGCACCCCCGAGCACCCCGAGCCCCCGCCGCACCCCGCCGCCCTCGCCGGAGCAGCCGGAGCCCCGCCGGAGCCCGCCCCCGACGAGGTATACCTCGCCGCCGTTCGTTGCCGGTTTTGTTTTAAAAAAAACCGTTCGTTTAAAAAAAACCTAGATCGGTTTTTTTCGGTTTTGTTATTTTGTGAGCGTTCACCGACCCGTTCGTTTTAACGAACGCGTTCGTCGGATTTTCTCTGTTAACGAACGTCTGTTCTTTAACCGTTCGTCCGTTTTTCCTTTTTCATCGGATTTTTCCGCGATTATCTCAGATTTTGATTTCTGATCGAATCTTCGTTTCTGTTTAACTTTTCGCTCGTTTATCGGAATCAGGCGATTCAAGCGCCTAGAGTTTCGTCTCGAAATTCTCTTTCCGTTTAACCTACTCAAACAAGTTTTTGCTACTGTAAAATTTGACCTAGATCCAGATTAGTAAACGAAGCTTGTTTCTTTCGCCGTTTGACTTTCGTTGCTTCGTTCGAGTTGATTCTTTTTGCAAACCGGAGTTCTTAAGTTGAACTTTCTGGTTGGATCTTTCATTCGAGTTTTACCTGTGCATTAGATGAGTACTGATTGTCTGCTTGTTGTTTGCGATAGAGTACCCGGAGTGTGCCGCTTGTTACTTCGAATCGCTAGGTTTCGCGGATCACCAGCAAGGCAAGTAACACTTTGATCATACCTTCCATACCCAGTTTTATTGCATTAGATCGTTTCCTCAAACAATTGCATGGTTAGGATTTAATTAAATTGTGGGTACTGGGAAGTAGTTGAGGTAGTACCTATTACCTGTTCTTTTATCAAACCCTTGGGAGTTACTTCTACGTTGCTATTATTATTGCCATGCTATGCTCGTAGACGTGGATTGGGTTTAAGAGATATTCATGACAGATGTGAGATTGTTAATAATGGTTTACCTAAGGTGGCAACTAAAACTCACATCTAGGTGGATTGAGGCACCTGGAGAATCCAGTGTTGTCTGTTTGTATAAGGACCGCCACCGAGGCTCAAAGGGATCATAAGATTATTCATGCTAGAAACTTCCGTGTGCAGCCACAAGCTATTATGGGCTCTAGCATAGTTGAGTAGGTTACATGATCTCTTGAAGAGGTGGGCTAGCAGATGTAGGGGAAAGTAGGTGTACCGGTCCACCCGGGCTAAAGAGTGATAATTCCTGAAAGACTGTGTCTCGGTCATCCGTTTCTCAAACATCGTGCAGTGCGAGAATCAAGCGGAGGCGATCGAGTCTTGTGGGGAAAAGTGCACAAACCTCCGCAGAGTGTACAAACTAATCATGGTTAGCCGTGTCCCCGGTTATGGACAACTTGAGTATCTAGTACCTGGATTATCATTTGAATCTCATCACCATGTTACTTCTAATTAATTTTGTTGGGTTATTGATGACACCTAATTGGGATTGAGATGCTGTCAACCATATCAATGTTTCACAACCACCATGATAGTTAAATAAAATTTATTCCTTTGAAGTAGGGAAAAATTGGCTTTTCGCATAAACATAACCGTAGAGCTTTCCACCAGCCATATATGCATGTAGTATAGCATTGTTATTGTTCATTATTCTCTATGTGTTACTTTGCCAGCATATTCTATGTGCTGACCCGTTTCGGGCTGCAACGTTTCATGTTGCAGACTTTTCAGACGACGAGTAAGGTGCCTTAGGTCGTGGTCTTATACTCAGTGATGCCGCTGGAGTTGATGGACTCACTTATCTTCCAAGTCTTCCGCTGTTATCGTTTTAGATGGCCTTAAGCCATATTTATCATACTTAATCTCTTTGGAGATATTCGATGTAATAAGTGTGTGATTGCTACTCTGTTATAAATCCTCCATTTGTACTGTGCGTGTCAGCATTACTGATCCAGGGATGACACTGGTGCACAGCAGCACAGACCATTTGAGGTCTGGTCGCTACAAAGGTGGTATCAGAGCACACGCTGACTGTAGGACACGACCACTAAGCTTAAGCCCTAGAAAGCTTCTCTCTTCTCATTTCTGACCCCTCTCCACTTTCTACTCTTTTAGGAATGGCGGATGCAAGGAGCAAGTTCATGCAACCAGATGAAGACACGCCGTTTGGTCGACACTTGAAGGAAGTCACTAAGTATTTGAACATAGGAATACCAAGCATCACCGGAACCTACAACGCCACATTACCCGAAGAGGAGAGCTGGAAGATTCAAGTTCACATTCCAGGAAGGACGTTTGTGCCAGTTACTGAACCCATAAGATTGGTTTTCGAAGCACCAACCTGGAGTTTAGGGAAGAGCATGGCCGCACACATCGCCATGGGACGCATTGGAGAAGTCTACCACCAGGAGCTTAAGGATACAATTTATCAGATTTGTGGACGCCGAGACGCGCAATGGGAGATGATCAGAACCAAGAAGGATGGATCAATTGCAGCTTTCATCCAGGAGCAAAACCAACATATTCGTCGCCAGGAGACCAGATGTGCACGGACAAGGAAGAACTAAAGAAGGCATTAACCAAGATCAAGGAGATGGAGGAAGAACTCAAGGCTACACGCGAGGATTATATGGAGGAAATCATCGCACTAGTAGGGAAGAATGACGACCTGGAGAAGAAGATTGGAGTATTCATGGGAAATCCAGTGCCAAAAGCAAAGGATGACGAATGCACTTGTCCGGATAACTACATCATCATCGACGACACTGACTCAGAACCAAGTGAAGATGACTTTGTTGATGAAGCTGGAGCAGACATCATGGAGTCTTCAACTGATCAGAATTTCTAGTAGACCACCATATCAGTAGTAGTTTTCCCCATTTAATAGTATAGTTCAAGCACTTTGTAACGCTAGTTAGATCGATTGTTATGCCTTGTTTGAATTGATTGAGTGATATTGATTGTATTTGTCTCATGAGCATATGGGTAGTGTTTTCTCTCTAGACCTCATTCTATTCTTAACTCTCATCTTTTCTAACCTATCAGATGCCTCCGAGACGCGACACCGGATTTGTTTTCCCACCGGAGATCACCCAGTTGATTCAGCAACAGAATGCCCTGATGCAAGTGTTAGTGCAGAACCAAGGCAACAACAACAACAACAACAACAACCCACCGCCGCCACCACCTGTGGATCACTTAGCCCGTTTCTTGAGGCTAAACCCGCCGGTGTTTTCCAGTAGCACCGAGCCGATTGTTGCAGATGATTGGCTCCGCAAAGTTGGAAGGGAGTTGACCACTGCAGGATGCACAGATGCGGAAAGAGTGCGTTTTGCCGCACATCAGCTTGATGGACCCGCAGCATCATGGTGGGAGAATTATACAGCCACGCACCCTATTGACACTGTCACATGGGACCAGTTTCAGCAAGCTTTCCGTACAGCTCATGTTTCAGCAGGAGCTATGGCTATGAAGAAGCGTGAGTTTCGCAACCTACGCCAAGGAGGACGCACCGTAGGCCAGTATGTGGAGGATTTCAGTAAGTTAGCACGTTATGCACCAGATGACGTTGCTACAGATGCTGCCAAGCAGGAGAAATTTTTGGAAGGACTGAATGATGAACTGAGTATGCAGTTGATGGTAGCAACCTTCAACAACTACCAGGAGCTGGTAGATAGAGCTCTCATGATTGAAGGGAAGCAACAGCAGATTGAAAACCGTAAGAGGAAGTATGGACAAGGGAAGTACAATTCTGGAGCTCAGCAGAAGCCACGATTTGCCCCTAAATCGGGAGGACAGTTTCAGCATACCCATGGAGGAGGTAGTTCGCACAACCATAATGGCTCTAAAAATGGTAATGGGAATGGAGGAGGCAACGGACAGAACCGCACCAACCCATCTACCCCAGCGAAGAGGGACCTAAGTCATGTTACTTGTTTCAAGTGCCAGAAGACTGGACATTATGCAACTGATTGTCCTGAAGCCCAAAATGGAAATGGCAATGGAAGCTCTGGGAAGAAGCCGAACCCGTTCAACAAAGGACATGTGAACCACGTGAGCGTGGAGGAGGTTGAAGCACAGCCTGATGCAGTAATAGGTAAGTTTTTGGTTAAGTCATTTACTGCAACCGTTCTTTTCGATACTGGTGCATCGCATTCATACATATCAAGGGGATTTGTGAATAAGTTTAAGCTATCCACCCAAGTTCTCAAAACCCCTATGTTAGTAACCTCGCCAGGAGCAGAGTATATGGCCAGCCAAGGATGTTTTCAGATACCATTGGCCATTGGTAGGCATGTTTTCCCCTCAGACCTCATAGTTTTGGAGTCGCAAGGTTTGGATGTGATTTTGGGAATGGATTGGCTATCGTTGTATGGAGGAAACATCGATTGTGCCAGCAAGACGATTTTGCTTACCACCCCGGAAGGAAAAAGGATCAAGTATGTATCCCGGCATATGCCGAAGAGGACTCAAGTGAATTCCTTATCAGGAGTTGTACAGGAGGAAGTACCAGTGGTGAAGGATTATCTGGATGTATTTCCAGAAGAGTTGCCAGGCATGCCACCGGATAGAGACATTGAGTTCTTGATTGAACTTTTGCCAGGCACAGGGCCAATATCTAAGAGACCGTACAGGATGCCCGCAAAAGATTTGGAGGAAATTAAGAAGCAGATCAAGGAGTTACTGGATAAAGGCTATATTCGCCCAAGTTCGTCACCTTGGGGATCACCAGTACTTCTAGTGGAGAAGAAAGATGGATCGCTGAGGATGGTTGTTGATTACCGTGGACTGAATGAAGTGACCATAAAAAACAAGTACCCACTGCCGATGATCAATGATTTGTTTGACCGCCTACAAGGAGCTAAAGTATTTTCCAAGATCGATCTACGATCGGGATACCATAAGTTAAAGATTCGAGAGCAGGATATACCTAAGACGGCTTTTATCACCAGATATGGATTGTATGAGTATACCGTTATGTCTTTTGGTCTGACTAACGCACCTGCCTATTTCATGAACCTGATGAACAAAGTGTTTATGGAGTTTCTGGATAAGTTCGTCGTGGTGTTCATTGATGATATTTTAGTCTTTTCCAAGAATGAGGAAGAGCATGAGGAGCATTTGCGATTGGTACTTGAGAAGCTCAGAGAACATCAGTTATATGCCAAGTTCAGCAAATGTGAATTTTGGCTGAAGGAAGTTGGATTCCTTGGACATGTTATTTCGGGAGAAGGAATAGCAGTAGACCCTGCCAAGGTTGACACAGTGATAAGTTGGGAATCTCCCACGACAGTTGGAGAAATCCGGAGTTTTCTTGGACTTGCAGGATACTACCGGAGATTCATCGAGAATTTGTCGAAGATTGCTAAACCCATGATTGAGCTATTGAAGAAGGACACCAAATTCAATTGGACTGAGGATTGTGAAGCTTGTTTCCAAGAGTTGAAGAAACGATTGGTTACATCACCAGTGTTGATTCTGCCAGATCAACGCAAGGATTATGAAGTTTATTGCGACGCTTCTCGTCGAGGACTTGGAGCAGTGCTTATGCAGGAAGGAAGAGTTGTGTCATATGCTTCACGACAACTTAAACCCCATGAGAAGAATTATGCTACGCATGATTTGGAGTTAGCAGCCGTGGTGCATGCATTGAAGACATGGAGACATTTTCTCATCGGAAACCATTGTGAGGTGTATACGGATCACAAGAGTTTGAAGTATATTTTCACGCAGAAGGAGTTAAATCTCAGACAGCGAAGATGGTTGGAGCTCATTAAGGACTATGATATGAGATTGCATTATCACCCAGGGAAGGCTAACGTAGTAGCAGACGCGTTGAGCCGCAAGAGTCATGTCAACACCCTCATGACAGGAGAGTTACCTCAGGAGTTAGCCGAGGACCTTCGCGAACTATGTTTGGAGATAGTCCCAAGAGGCTATTTAGCGACATTGGAGATTCAGTCTACCTTGATGGAAAGGATCAGAGAAGCTCAGAAGACAGACAAGGAGATTGAAGAGATAAAGGAGAAGATGAGCAAAGGTAAAGCCAAGGGATTTCGTGAGGATGAGCACGATACCTTATGGTTTGAGGGCCGCGTATATGTGCCAAATGATCCGGAGATCAGGAAGTTGATTTTGCAAGAAGCCCATGATTCACCGTACTCGATTCACCCAGGGAATACCAAGATGTATTTGGATCTGAAGAATACTTTCTGGTGGACCGGAATGAAGAAGGATATTGCAGAGTATGTAGCAGTTTGTGATGTATGTCAGAGAGTAAAGGCAGAGCATCAGAAGCCAGCAGGATTGCTACAGCCATTGCCGATACCCGAATGGAAGTGGGATAAAATAGGCATGGATTTTATTACAGGATTACCCAGGACTCGGTTAGGCTATGACTCAATATGGGTTGTAGTCGACCGTTTGACGAAAGTGGCTCATTTCATTCCAGTGAAGACCACTTACACCAGTGCTAAGTTGGCAAAGATATACATGACCAGGATCGTATGTTTGCATGGAGTTCCGAGGACCATTGTATCAGACAGAGGAACCCAGTTTACCTTGAAGTTTTGGAAGCTGTTACATGAAACATTGGGAACCAGGCTGGAATTTAGTATAGCTTTTCACCCACAGACAGATGGACAGACCGAGAGAGTCAACCAGATTTTGGAGGACATGTTGTGAGCTTGCGCACTAGATTATGGATCTAGTTGGGATGACAATTTGCCATATGCGGAGTTTTCGTATAACAACAGTTATCAGACCAGTTTGAAGATGGCCCCTTTCAAAGCCTTGTACGGAAGGAGGTGTAGAACACCGTTGTTATGGGACGAAGTTGGAGACCGTCAGTTGTTTGGACCAGATTTGATTAAGGAGTCTGAACAGAAAGTAAGGTTGATTCGCGACAGGCTCAAGGTAGCCCAGTCCAGACAGAAGAGTTATGCCGATTCTAAACGAAAGGAGACAGTTCACGAAGTCGGAGACAGAGTTTATCTTCGAGTATCACCACTTCGAGGAGTGAAGCGCTTTGGAGTTAAGGGAAAGTTAGCACCCCGTTTTATCGGACCATACAGAGTTGTGGAACGTATGGGAGAGGTTGCCTACAAGCTGGAATTGCCCGAAGGATTGTCTGGAGTTCATGATGTATTTCACGTTTCCCAGTTGAAGAAGTGCCACGCAGAGATGGCTGAGGTACCACTGAGAGATACTGTGCCGCTGGAAGCAATTCAACTGGAAAGTGATTTGACCTATGAGGAGAAACCAGTTAAGATTCTGGAGTATGCCAGCCGAGTTACCCGCAGTAAGGTTATCAAGTTTTGCAAAGTCCAGTGGAGTCACCACACGGAAGATGAAGCCACCTGGGAGCGAGAGGAAGATCTACGGAAGGACCACTCCCACCTGTTTTCTAGCCAACCCGAATCTCGAGGGCGAGATTCATCTTAAGGGAGGTAGGTTTGTAACATCCCAAATTTTCAATTTGGTATGTTATACATAGATCATCATTGCATGTCATATTTTATTGCATTTTTGACAAATCCTCGATAAATCCTAAGCAACTCAAGGACCCTCGGAGAGAGTTGGGGATTTTCTCGAATTTTCATATTTGATTTTCATCAAATTATAAAACGAGGATTTTGGTTTTAATTATTTTCTCTCCGGAAAAATATTTCATTTTAAAAATAAACGAGAGGAGAAAATATGACTTCTCCAAAAAAATTGAAATACTGGAGGAAAAATGTTAAAATCATTTATTGGATTTTATTCGGATTTTATTTGCAATTTTAATTGCATTAAAAATATTGCATGTTTTCAAAAAATTATTTTTGTGTCAAAAAAATGTTCATATTCTAGATTTTCTAACTAGACGGGGAAAATTTATTTTATCTTTTTTGGATTTTATTTATTTTTCTACAATTTTTTTTCCGCGGGACGTATTTAAAAAAAAAACTGCGCGCCGCCCGACCGGGCCGAGGCCCAGCCGAGCCGCCAGCCCGCCCGCGCCGTCTCCTTCCCCAGCACGACGCCGCCGCCGCCGAGACCGTGGCGAGCACGGGACCCCGCCGGAGCTTGCCCCCTCCTCCAAGCCGAGCACCCCCCCCCTCATATATATAGCCGCCGCCCCCCCTCTTCTCACCCCGCCGCCGCCCGCACCTGCCCCGCACCCGCCGCCGCCGGAGCCGAAGCCCGAGGCCGCCGCCGCTCGCCGTTCGCCGCCCCCTCGCCGCCCCCTCGCACCCCCGAGCACCCCGAGCCCCCGCCGCACCCCGCCGCCCTCGCCGGAGCAGCCGGAGCCCCGCCGGAGCCCGCCCCCGACGAGGTATACCTCGCCGCCGTTCTTTGCCGGTTTTGTTTTAAAAAAAACCGTTCGTGTAAAAAAACCCTAGATCGGTTTTTTTTCGGTTTTGTTATTTTGCGAGCGTTCACCGACCCGTTCGTTTTAACGCACGCGTTCGTCGGATTTTCTCTGTTAACGAACGTCCGTTCTTTAACCGTTCGTCCGTTTTTCCTTTTTCGTCGGATTTTTCCGCGATTATCTCAGTTTTCGATTTCTGATCGAATCTTCGTTTCTGTTTAATTTTTCGCTCGTTTATCGGAATCAGGCGATTCAAGCGCCTAGAGTTTCGTATCGAAATTCTCTTTCCGTTTAACCTACTCAAACAAGTTTTTGCTACTGTAAAATTTGACCTAGATCCAGATTAGTAAATGAAGCTTGTTTCTTTCGCCGTTTGACTTTCGTTGCTTCGTTCGAGTTGATTCTTTTTGCAAACCGGAGTTCTTGAGTTGAACTTTCTGGTTGGATCTTTTATTCGAGTTTTACCTGTGCATTAGATGAGTACTGATTGTCTACTTGTTGTTTGCGATAGAGTACTCGGAGTGTGCCGCTTGTTACTTCGAATCGCTAGGTTTCGCGGATCATCAGCCAGGCAAGTAACACTTTGATCATACCTTCCATACCCAGTTTTATTGCATTAGATCTTTTCCTCAAACAATTGCATGGTTAGGATTTAATTAAATTGTGGGTACTGGGAAGTAGTTGAGGTAGTACCTATTACCTGTTCTTTTATCAAACCCGTGGGAGTTACTTCTACGTTGCTATTATTATTGCCATGCTATGCTCGTAGACGTGGATTGGGTTTGAGAGATATTCATGACAGATGTGAGATTGTTAATAATGGTTTACCTAAGGTGGCAACTAAAACTCACATCTGGGTGGATTGAGGCACCTGGAGAATCCAGTGTTGTTGTTTGTATAAGGACCGCCACCCAGGCTCAAAGGGATCATAAGATTATTCATGCTAGAAACTTCCGTGTGCAACCACAAGCTATTATGGGCTCTAGCATAGTTGAGTAGGTTACATGATCTCTTGAAGAGGTGGGCTAGCAGATGTAGGGGAAAGTAGGTGTACCGGTCCACCCGGAGTAAAGAGTGATTGTTCCTGAAAGACTGTGTCTCGGTCATCCGTTTCTCAAACATCGTGCAGTGCGAGAATCAAGCGGAGGCGATCGAGTCTTGTGGGGAAAAGTGCACAAACCTCTGCAGAGTGTACAAACTAATCATGGTTAGCCGTGTCCCCAGTTATGGACAACTTGAGTATCTAGTACCTGGATTATCATTTGAATCTCATCACCATGTTACTTCTAATTAATTTTGTTGGGTTATTGATGACACCTAATTGGGATTGAGATGCTGTCAACCATCTCAATGTTTCACAACCACCATGATAGTTAAATAAAATTTATTCCTTTGAAGTAGAGAAAAATTGGCTTTTCGCATAAACATAACCGTAGAGCTTTCCACCAGCCATATATGCATGTAGTATAGCATTGTTATTGTTCATTATTCTCTATGTGTTACTTTGCCAGCATATTCTATGTGCTGACCCGTTTTCGGGCTGCAACGTTTCATGTTGCAGACTTCTCAGACGACGAGTAAGGTGCCTTAGGTCGTGGTCTTATACTCAGTGATGCCGCTGGAGTTGATGGACTCACTTATCTTCGAAGTCTTCCGTTGTTATCGTTTTAGATGGCCTTAAGCCATATTTATCATACTTAATCTCTGTGGAGATATTCGATGTAATAAGTGTGTGATTGCTACTCTATTATAAATCCTCCATTTGTACTGTGCGTGTCAGCATTACTGATCCAGGGATGACACTGGTGCACAGCAGCACAGGCCATTTGAGGTCTGGTCGCTACAAAAGTAGCTTCACGATAATTCCCATGTGTCCTCGGGAGCGCTTTTCTCTATATAAGAGTTTGTCCATGCTTGTCCTTTGCTACAAAAAGGATTGGGCCACCTTGCTGCACTTTATTTACTTTTGTTATTTGTTGCCCGTTACAAATTATCTTATCACAAAACTATCTGTTACCACTTATTCCAGTACTTGCAGAGAATACCTTGCTGAAAACCACTTACCATTTCCTTCTGCTCCTCGTTGGGTTCGACACTCTTACTTATCGAAAGGACTATGATAGATCCCCTATACTTGTGGGTCATCACACTTCCGTGATGATACATGTTTGTCACAGTAGGTCGCGTTTTTTGTCATGCATGTACATCCATGACGATTTTATGAGAGAATCAAGATAGTCATACCTGTGCTGTCGTAGAAGTGTTCCATGACATTACCAAAATTATCATCACGGAAGTGTCCACTTCCATGACGATAAATCGTGCGTCATAGAAGTGCTTTCGTCAAGGGTGACCGACACGTGGCATCCATCGTAACGGGACGCCGTTAGGCTACCGGGTCCGGTTTTGGATCCGATAACCCGCTAACAGCCACGACCAATGCCGATTTTCCATGTGTAAAATTCTCATTGGCCGACGGAACCACGCGTCAGCTTCGCGTTGGCACAGATGTCACTCATCCAACGGTCGAGATGGGCCTATGATATGTTGACACGTGGACGGGCCCAAAAGTGGCCCATAAAGTTTAAATGGGCCGGCCCAACTAAAGGCCGACAAGATTTAGCGGACCATAATGGGCCAGCCCAGCTAAAGGCCCACAAGATTTTGCAGACCATAATGGGCCGGCCCAGCTAAAGGCCCACAAGATTTAGCGGACCACAATGGGCCAGCCGAGCTAAAGGCCCACTAGATTTTGCAGACCATAATGGGCCGGCCCAGCTAAAGGCCTAACATTCTCAGTTAAGGCCCGTACGGCTAGTGTCAAATCGGCCCGTCAACGGCCTGTCCTAAACTTGTCATCATCGCGGCCCATGGCCACTTCTGGCCCGTTAACAGTCCGCTAAGTATATGGGCCGAATTACGGCCCTGTGTATTTCTGGCCTGTTAAAGGTCCTGCTTCATTTGGGCCTATTTAGAGGCCATTGAAACTTTCAGCCCATAAACGACCGTGAAGGATTTGGGTCATATTCGGCCATGTCTGACATTCGGCCTGTGAGAGGCCCACTATAGATTTGGGCCACTTTCGGCCTGTTGTGATTTTCGACCTGTTAACGTCGGACGAAATCCATGGGCCATATGTGGCCCAATGTCACATCGGGCCCATTAAAGGCCCATATAAAAATGACGATAATCTAGCCCGACCGAACTTTCGGCCTGTTAAAGACCCATGTATTATGTCGGTGCATTTACGGCACGTCCGAATTTCGGCCTGTGAAAGATCCGCATCGTAAATGAGCCACCATTTTGGCCTGCTAAAACCTGTGGGTTCTTTGGCACAATCAGGGCCCAATCTCACTTTCGGTCTATTAAAGGCCCATGTTTTTATGGGCTCAAGATATTTACACCTGTAAACGGCCTATTGTTACTGAGGGCCCAAATTATGTTTAGGCCTGTTAAAGGCCCACTATGGGCACAGGCCTACCAGAAAAATATGAAAGCTTATGCTGATTTAGGCCCAGATATTTTTAGTGGGCTACATGCAAATTTTGGCCCATAATTGTTTTTAGCCCAATTGGAATGGGCCCGACGAATGTTGGCATGTTGGGCTCCTACGAAGCTTTCGGCCGAATACATTACTAAGATAAACCTACACTATACAAAAATAGCGTCGTAATTACTGCAGCCTTTGGCAGCATCATAAATGTTGTATCACAACAAAATAAATTCCAACCATACAACAAAAGGCCTGTTGGCATAAAGTTTACAGTCCTTGCAGATAAAAGCACCATCAGATTTATATAAGCACAGATCATTTGACCTGAGTGCTAATGTTTCAGGCTGTAGAATTTGATGGAGCAGCACGATCTTCACCTTTTTCCGCCATTGCTCTTGAACAACGAAGCGAATGTCTAATAGTCTGGTTTCAAAACCATTCATATCTTGGCGACATTTGTCAACCACTATTCTTGTTTCCAAAACAACGTCCATTAGGGATTGGACTTGTGTCTGGAGCACAGATATATCACTCTATCTAGCAGAAAGATTTTGTTAAGTAGGAGATTTGGACGAGGTTACCTTGACAACCAACCCAGAATTGCGCAGGAAGGTGCTTTTTGCACTGTTAGTGGAGAGATATTGACGCACTGCAGCAAGAGGTGACATTGTGCCTATGGTAGCCTCCTCACCTTCAGGTGGTTGTGGCTGTTCAATCATTTGTTCCATAGCTTCCTGAAAGTTTGAACTTGTAGATTAGTGTACCAGATAAGTTACTAATGAGACAAAAAACAAACAAAGTAGGTTACACGTTCATACATAACTTATTTTGGTGAACTACTATAATATATTAGCATGTATTGTAGTGCCAACTACATAATAAAATCACTTTCGGAACATATGTCCATGTAGCATGCCTACTGTACTGTCTATTTCCTCACATTCGTTGACATCTAAGGATAAAGAGACATGGTTTAAAGTAGGATGAACATAGTATGACATCATTCATACCATGGGCAAACAGATATAAAACAAACAGGCTATTTTATCATTGTGGGCGCACGTGAACATAACAACTAGATTATAGATCAAGACCAAAAGAATATCCTTCATCTCTTTTAAACCATGTAAGGTGAAATGATATGTTAAGACAACTGTGTATAAAAGTGAACAGAGTAACTGACATTGGCTGCAAACCAAGTAGTTAAATGAACACATCACAGTACCAATCAGTTCAAAGGCAGGAGGAGTAAGGACTTACAACAGCGGCTTGAACTGGTGTGCTCATGCCCTTCATCTTGCTGGTGTGGCAATCCTTGAAGATTTGCACTGCATTCGGTTCAGGTTCTTTTTGGTCCGCACGGGCTTTCCTCTGTATTTGGAACAAGTCAATATAGATACGATAATATGGCACAGAAAAAAGAAGGAAGTAGCAGCTATTTACAAGAGCCTCGCAGTGTGCAATATAGCTACGAGATCATGTTGTCTGTTGGAATTTCACTTTAGAACGGTTGGTCTTGTTCTTCAAACAGTTAGCCTAGAAGAAGATACACTTGTAAGGCACATACATAAATACAAGTTCAATATGTGGTCTGATCAAATACATATAGCCTACCTGATACTTTGGATCAGACCAGTGTTTAACGAGGGCTGTCCAGTCTTCATCTGTAATATATTCCACTGGAGATGTTTGGGCGATTTCATTGTTAGCCTTGCCTTCAAAGTGAGATTTTCTAAGGTGGTACCGATACTGTCGTAGAGCAGACTGAAAAACATGAGTGCATGCTTGTTTAGTTGCATCATCTTTCGGATCCAACTTGAACCTCATATGTTGAAAAAAGAATGTGAGTCTTATTAGGAGGAAGCTAGAAAGTATGGGACAGAGCAAGACAATATTACTAATTGCGATGAATAACATTACTTATGGATAAATGGTCAAGGAAGGTGTTAAACTGGGTATTGTCTTTCTCATTCCTGTACTGGATCCACGTTGGGAGGATACGTGCATGACACCTAACGGCAACGGCTGCCTCTGATACTAACTTGGCTTACTCTATAGCATCACGCGGCCTTTTTAAACCTGCCTCAAAATGGATCTCCATTCTTCCTCCTTTAGATTTTGTTAATCTATCAGGCATTATCTCTGAGTACCTAACTTGTCTGTTTCCGCTTGCGCCATGGTGCTAGTTCAACAACGAATATGGAAAGTGTTAGTGTACATCAAACTGTGAGAGTACATATAAAGGAGCATGCAACTGCAACTTGACTCGGTCAGGTACCATCTTGGTGTCGATGCTCATGTGGTTCATCTGATCTTGCCAAGTCCTGTTGTGTCAGCAGTGCTTCGGAAGTAGTGTTAGGTGTGAAGGCAGCTTGGGAACTGGCCAGTTCCGGAGCAAACGAACGAGTAACTCGTTGAGATGCTGGTATAGTTGAAGCGGATGCTGCAGCTGGTGGAGCAGGTGATACTGTGTTTGTAGATTTAGCCGGTGGACTTGGACCTTCTACTGCACTATAAGTACCAGCAGAATCTCGACGACATATCCTTTTCCGTTTCACCCGACGAGTAACACCACTCCCTACTATATTATTTTCCTTGCTCTTTTTTGACTTTGCCATGTCAAGCCGTACCCACAACACAAAAGAATAAAATCGTTCTTCAGAACTCATTGATGCATGATACAGACAAGCAATACTTTGATGTAAGACAACCATATGAGGATGGAATATGTAAGAAAAACATGACAGCATGACATATTCATAGCTACGATGTGTAAACTAAGCAGAAGGATTTTCAAGAAAATAGAAGTAATGCAAGCTAGACACCATATGAAAGATGCAACCAATATTACTCTGCCAAGTTAAAAGTGTCTTGTCATAAGTGGCAATTTGAAAAATTAGAAGCAGTACAACATAGAAATCAATGCAAGATGCAACCACTATCAAACTGCCATGTTAAAAGCGTCCAATCACGAGTGACTGATGCGGGATACACAACAGCAGTACTTTTATGTAAGAACATGGTATGATAGATAGATGCAGTGTATTCTAGACACAGAAAGCCATGTCATATGAACATGTATAATGTATAAACTCAGCAGGTGCAATTTAATCAAAATAGAAGAAATACAGGCTAGACAACATATGCAACATGAAACCAATTATCGCACTGTCAACTTAGAGCAAGCACCTGCGATGGTGGAGTACGGGAGATGAAATCATCATGTAGACTTGGGAATTCAACTTCATTAGCAGTAGCAGTGGCAAATCTAGAGAGTCTCTGTTTGCGTCGGTGCGGAGGACCACCAACATCCCCTAACTTACTCTTTTCCTTCCTATTTTCTGATATTGCCTTATGAAGTCAAAACCACAAGAAGATGAATAAAATTAGCTCTGCATAACTGGTTAATGCATGATCCATACGAACACTATTTTGATGTAAGGCAAGCGCATGATAGGAGGACGGAATATATACAAAAAAAAGACAGCGTTTCATATTCACACGTAAGCGGAAGGCATTTCAACAAAATTAGAAGAAATGAAAGCTAGGCACCATATGAACATGCAACCAATATCACTCTATCAGGTAAAAAGTGTCTCGTCGTAAGTGCCATTTCAAGAAATTAGAAGAAGTACAAGCTAGAAGACAATGCAAGATGCAACCTACATCATAGTCCCAAGTTAAATGTGTCTTATGGGTAAGTGATCGTTGCATGTATAAGTTGTAAGCTACGCAGGTGCAATTCAACATAATCAGAAGCAATACAAACTAGACATCATACGGAAAACACAACCACATATAACAGTTCCAAGTTAGAGCAAGCACCTGTGATGGTGGAGTAGGGGAGATGTGCTCATCATGTACACATATGTTCTAGAAACAAGAACACGTGTCATATTCACATGCATTATGTGTAAAGTAAGCAGATGCAATTCAACAAAGTTAGAAGCAATACAAGCTAGACATCATACGCAACATGCAACCACATATAATAGTGCCAAGTTAGAGCAAGCACCTGTGATGGTGGAGTAGGGGAGATGTGCTCATCATCTACATAGCCACGTTGACTGTCCAGCCTTGTGTTGTCTTGCGAATCTTGTTGGGAGGATGGCGGAGTAGAATCTATAGAGACCCCCTGTTTGAGTTGCTCCGAAGGACCACCATCATCCACTGTCGGACTAATTTCCTTCAGCTGTAATGATTTTGCATTGTGAAGTCAACCCGATAAGAAAAAGGAATAAAAGTCGCTCTTCAGAACTCATTCATGCATGATACTGATGAACACTACTCGGATGAAAGGCAAACACATGATGCGAGGATGGAATATGTATGAAAAACAGGATGGCACGACATATTCACACCTATGATGTGGTAACTAAGCAGAAGGCATTTCAACAAATTAGAAGCACTGCAAGCTAGACACCATATGAAAGATGCAACCAATATCACTCTGCCAAGTTCAAACTGTATGGCGTTTCTACAAATTAGAAGCAGTACATGCTAGAAATCATATGCAAGACACAACCAATATCACAATGGCGACTTAAAGGTGCCTTATCATAAGTGACTGATGTGGGATATGCAAGAACAGTAGTCTGATGTAAGAACATCGTGTGATCAGATATAGTATGTTCTAGAAACAGGAATATATGTCATATTCACAGGCATTATGTGTAAAGTAAGCAGATGCAATTCAACAAAGTTAGAAGCAATACAAGCTAGACATCATACGCAACATGCAACCACATATAATAGTGCCAAGTTAGATCAAGCACCTGTGATGGTGGAGTAGGGGAGATGTGCTCATCATCTACATAGCTACGTTGACTGTCTAGCCTTGCGTTGTCTTGCGAATCTTGTTGGGAGGATGGCGGAGTAGAATCTGTAGAGAACCTCTGTTTCAGTTGCTCAGAAGGACCACCATTATCCAGTGCCTTGCCAATTTCCTTCAGCTTTATTGATTTTGCATTGTGAGGTCAAACCGACAAGAAAAAGGAATATAATTCGCTCTTGAGAACTCATTCATGCATGATACTGACGAACAATACTCTGATGAAAGGCAAAGTCATGATACGAGGATGGAATATGTACAAAAAAATGGACGACTTGACATATTCACACCTATGATGTGGTAACTAAGCAGAAGGCACTTCAACAAATTAGAAGCACTGCAAACTAGACACAATATGGAAGGTGTAATCAATATCACTCTGCCAAGTTAAAACTGTCTCGTAATAGGTGGCGTTCATCAAACTAGAAGCAATACATGCTAGAAATCATATTCAAGACGCAAACCAATATCACACTGCCAACTTAAAGGTGTCCTATCATAAGTGACTGATGTAGGATACACAAGAAGAGTAGTTTAATGTAAGAACATGGTGTGATAGACAGATATAGTATGTACCAAAAACAGGAAAGCGTGTCATATTCACACG
The DNA here is from genome assembly GCF_018294505.1 of Triticum aestivum. NCBI lineage: Eukaryota > Viridiplantae > Streptophyta > Magnoliopsida > Poales > Poaceae > Triticum > Triticum aestivum. The sequence goes on along the minus strand of NC_057808.1, from coordinate 293,319,680 downwards.
TATCATCTGTAAGCTAAGCAGATGCAGTTTACACTAATTAGGAGCAATACAATCTAGACACCATATACAACATGCAACCAGATATCACACTGCCAAGTTAGAGCAAGCACCTTGGACGGTGGAGTAGGGGAGCGGAGACTTGGACCTTGTAATGCACTATCAGTACAAGGAGAATTGGTACAGATGCTCCATTTACGTTGCTGCAGAGGATGACCATCATCGCCTTCCTTACTCTTTTCCTTCCTCTTTCTTGATTTTTCCTTGTCAAGTCAAACCCACAAGAAAAAGGAATAAAATTTGCTCTTCAGAACTCATTGATGCCTGATACTGACGAACACTACTTTCATGTAAGGCAGCCGCATGATAGGAGGATATAATATGTATGAAAAACAGGACGAAGTGACATATTGACATGTATGATGTATAAAGTGTAAACTAAGCACAAGGTGCTTGAACTTGTTAGAATCAATGCAAGCTAGAAACCATATGAAAGATGAAACCAATATCACTCTGCCAAATTAAAAGGGTGCCCTAACAAATGTATTTGACCAAATTAGAAGCAACACATGGCAACATGCTAGAAATAATATGCAATATGCAACGAATAAAGGTGACTCATCGTAAGTGATTGATGCAGGATACAGAAGAGAGGTAGTTTCATGTAAGAACAAGGTTAACACATAGATGTTGTGTGTACCAAAAATAGGAAGGCATGTCATATTCACAGGTATAATGTGTAAATTAAGCAGATGCAATTTACCCTAATTAGAAGCATTACAAGCTAGATACCGTATGCAACATGCAACCACATATCACACTGCGAAGTTAGAGCAAGCACCTGTGATGGTGGTGTAGGGGAAGTGCGGTCTTCAAGTACAGAGCTACGTTCAATATCTTCATTTAGGCTTGATGTTTCTTGAGAATCATGTGGATAGGATGAAATTGCATTCTTTATAAGAGTAGCACGTCTCATATTAACCCACGGGCGTGACTGACTCATCATAAGCGATAGATGCAACATACACAAGAACAGTAGTTTGATGTAAGAACATGGTGTGATAGGCAGATATAGTATGTACCAAAAACAGGAAGGCGTGTCATATTCACATGTATAATGTGTAAGCTAAGGAGATGCAATTTAACAAATTAGGAGCAATACAAGCTAGGCACCATATGCAACATGCAACCAGATATCACACTGCCATGTTAGAGCAAGCACCTTGGGTTGTGGAGTAGGGGAGATGAGATTTGGAACTAGCACTGCAGTACGAGTAGCAGGAGAATCTGCAGAGATCATCTGTTTCGGTTGCTCCAGAGGACCACCATCATTCCGTGCCTTCGTCCTTTCAGATTTTGCCTTGTCAAGTAAACACACAAGAAAAAGGAATGAAATTCGCACTTCCAAATTCGTTGATGCATGATACTGACAAACACAACTTTTATGTATGGCAAACCACATTGTAGAGGATGGAATATGTATGAAAAACGCTAAGAGAAGGCATTTCAACAAATTGGAAGCATGCAATCTAGACACCATATGAAAGATCCAACCGAAATCACTCTACCAAGTTAGATGTGTCTCATTACAAGTGGCACTTCAACAAATTAGAGGAAATCATGTTTGAAATGATATGCAAGATGCAACCAATATTACACTGTCAACTTGAAGGTGTATCGTCAGAAGTGATTGATGAGGGATACACAAGAAAAGTAGTTTGATGTAAGAACATGGTTAATAGAAAGACGTAGTATGTACCAAAAACAGGAAGCATGTCATATTCATAGGTATAATGTGTTAACTAAGCAGATGCAATTTACCCTAATTAGAAGCATTACAAGGTAGACACCATATGCAACATGCAACCACATATCACACTGCAAGTAAGAGCAAGCACCTTGCGATGGTGGTGTGGGGGAATGGTCATTCACTAGAGACTATGTTGACTATCTGTCACTCCTTGCCGTGTCTTCAGAATCATTGTGGGAGGATTTACACTGCACCTCTTTTAATCGAGTAAGGCGTCTCACCAGTAACCCACTGGGGTGACTGCTATATCTCATAAGTGATTGACTGAGGTTTTAAAAAGGAGCATTAGTTTGATGTACGATGTTTACCCAGGTTCGGGCCCTCTCTATGGAGGTAATACCCTACTTCCTACTTGATTGATCTTGATGAATATGAGTATTACAAGAGTTGATCTACCACGAGATCGTAATGGCTAAACCCTAGAAGTCTAGCCTGTATGACTATGGTAATGAGTATATCTCTTTCGGACTACACCCTCCGGTTTATATAGACACCGGGGGGATCTAGGGTTACATAGAGTCGTTTACATAGGAAGGAATCTTCATAGTTGATCGCCAAGCTTGCCTTCCATGCCAAGGAGAGTCCTATCCGGACATGGGTACAGTCTTCGGCCTTCGTGTCTTCACAGCCCATCAGTTCGGACCATGGATAACAGGCCGGACGCCCGAGGACCCCTTAGTCCAGGACTTCCTCAGTAGCCCCTGAACCTGGCTTCAATGATGAGGAGTCCGGCGCGCATATTGTCTTCGACATTGCAAGGCGGGTTCCCCTTTCCGAACTCCAAGATAGTCTTCAGATATAATGATTGTATCCGGACTTGTATACATAACTGCGGAGGATATAACATTTCACGAATCCAATCCGCTGACAACCTTTTGGTAATATGACGTCACGCCTGCCCAGTCATTATTTTCGGAACGTTGGCTAGCCTGCCGTCCCTCGTTTTAAGACACGGCATGTCTTATCCAAGCGGAGATCGTGTCCCCCTTTTTTAAGGGATTCTTATCAACCCAGACGTGGGTAACCCAACCGTCACTCGGGTACAACTCCTTGGGAATAGGCAAGTTTTGAGGCCCAGGAGGAGACGTTCGATATTCGCGGTCTTTATATAGGGGTACAGACCTGTCTTTTTCTTTCACGCTTGCTTCTTGCTCAACCCTTGCTACTCCGAGTTCCAACACCCGGGTTTCACTCACCAGAAGCTCCAATCATGTCCGGATCCAGCCGCCAAAGTCGGTGGGTGGCTTCTTCTGTCACAGAGGGAGATATTGCAAAGCTTCGGGCGACGAGGTATCTGACCGCAGAAATCCTTCATTGGCTTCCTACAGAGGGGCAGGTTATTCCCACCCCCAGATCTGGTGAGAGGGCCGTGTTCGTGTCCCACTTCCTCCGCGGGTTAGGGTTTGCACTTAACCCCTTTGTCCGAGGGCTCATGTTCTCTTATGGGCTAGATTTTCATGATCTGGCCCCGGACTCTATTCTTCTTATCTCGGCGTTTATCATCACGCGCGAAGCCTTCCTCCGAAGTTCTCCGCACTTTGGCTTGTGGCTCAAGACCTTCGATGTGAAGCTGCAAGTGATAGAGGGGGAGCAGGAAGAGTGCGGTGGTGCCACAGTGAGCAAGCTTGATAGCGCTATTTGGCTGAAAGGATCCTTTGCCAAATCTTCCGATTTATCGCAACACAGGTGGTTCTATATCACCGAGCCACGTGGCTCCAAGTGGGCAGCTGCGCCCGCATTTCGATCCAGCCCTTCACTTCAGCTTGCATCGTGGATTAACAAGGGGTTTGACTGGGGATCAACGGACAAGGTGCAGGCTCTGCAAAGCCGCATCCGAAGCCTCATTGAGAGGGACATCAATATCGTCAACATTGTTCAAGTAATGCTAGTCCGCCGGACCCTGCCGTGCCAGCGACGGCCTCTCCGCATGTGGCAGTTCAATCCAGAAGGGTCGTGGACTCTTCATCACTTCTTCGGCACTACGCACGAAGGAATGTGGAGATTATTTTTCGGGAAACGAAAGCAATGGCCGGACACCATCGAAGATATCAGCCTAGACTGTAACCATCCGGACACCCCGGTAAGTACCCATTCGCCGAACACCTCATAATCAGATACCCAGTGGTAAGACACTGACCGAATCATCCTTTTTCAGGGCTGGATAAAGAAAGTGGAATGGATTAGGTGTCCGGCTCCCCTTCCCGAAGATTCAGCTAATCCTGTGTTAACAAGGATGTTGGCCTCGGCACCATACCAGGCGCCGGCAAGGGAGGGCAAAGAGGAGAGTGAGAAGACCCGGGATGACCTTTGTTCCGGAGGTAAGTCGGATACTGAGTCCGCAGAAATCGACCTTTCCTCGCCTGAAGACAGAGGCGAAAGAGGAGCCAGTATCCCTTCTCCGAGCAGGAGGAAAAGGGCCGCCTCCGAAGGTTGGGAGGGGTGGTCTCCCAAGAGGGGCAAGATGCCACCGTCGAGTGGCTTGGGCTTGGAAAGCGATGCCGTTGAATAACTCCAACATGGGGACAAGCTCTCGACCAAACCGTAAGTGAATCCGGGGCACTTTGATAGCGTCCAGCTCCTTTCCCGTTACCGAAGATATACGTAACGTGTCCGTGTATTTTTACAGGTCGGCACCGAGTTTTTCTGGGCAATCCTCTTCTTCGGGAGGTCTCCTCCCAGAGATGATGGAAAGCGAGACACCTCCCCCGACCTCCTCGCCCAACAAGGCGGGCGACTCTGAAGTATCATCACGGAGGGCTTTTCTTCACCAACAAGCTATGCAGGGGATGAAAGAGGCAGTACCCGAAGGTGGACCTCCGACCGTCCGGGATTCTGGGGCCAATAATAAAGGCCCCGGACTGTCCGGCTTGCAGCCAACGATGATTCTGGAGACAGGTGAACGGATTCCTTCAAAGGTTGGTTGTGCTCCTAGAGCGGATTCCGGAGACCCGGCGACGCCGGATATATTGCGGCACATGCTGCGAAAAGCATCTGTCTCGGGGGAACATCATACCTTGATGGGTACAGTAGTTGAGAAGATTTTGTCCGCGAAGAGCGGATTGAATGAAGCCTTCATGAGCCTGCTAAAAGGCTTCGAGGTTGTGATATAATGTTTTCAGCTATGTTTTATTTGCAAAGATGCACCTGCGTATAGGTAGTAGCCCCTGAGACTCGGGTTGGCTTCCACTGGGAAGCGAACGGAGGATCAAAAAGAATTACTCAAGGACTAATATGATGAACTTGAACGCAGGCTGCTTCCCAGACTATGGATATTGCCGAGCTGCAGCGGAAGCTTGATGTAGCAGGGGATGACCTTGTGTTAATCAATATGTGTCTTGACGAGTCGCAAGGTATGTATTCGGGGCAATCCCCATATATTTTTGTGGTATAAGCATAATGCTAAAAGTTATAATACTGGAATATGCATGGCCGCAGATGGTGCTGCTGCCGTTGAAGTTCTTCAGGCGGAGCTGGCCCGGGCCAAGGAGCAGGCCTGGCGTAGCAATGCGACTGCCAAAAAGGCATCGGCTGAGTTAAAGGCTGAACAAGCTGCACGGCGCCAAGACGAGAGAAGATATCCACGATGGCGCTCGAACTGAAAAATGCTACTAGCCGCTGTGAATTTCTGAAGAGGGAGAATGAAGCCAAAACGGCTGAACTGGACAAGGCCTTACAAGAGGCAAGAGAAGCGCGGTCTGAATCCAGAGCGGCCTGTGAGGAGATCCGGCAAGCTGGGGAGATTGCGGCTGGTAAGCCCTTTTTGCTACAGGCTAAGTTCAGTGATCCGAACTATGCTCAGCTTAACCAAGTGTGGAGTTCTCCGGACGAGTTTTTGGACTTGCCAAAGAGTTCTTCCGATGCGGCACAGTATTACCAAGCACGAGAGGAGTATGCAACGGAGAAGCTTTTCTGGTCACAATTTGGCACATCAAAGCGCCCTCTGTTGCTGAATGAACAGATGTCCCAATGGGCCGAGCTTCATAGGATATCCGGCGCTGCCATGAAGAACGTCATAATCCGGTTTGTGGCCAACTGAGCCTGTGCCGAATAGCTACTTTGGTTTGGTGCAAAGGCTTGTTGACGCGGTGCCGCGCATCGATGCAGTGAAGCGGTCGGCGTGCATTGAGGGTGCACGGATGGCCTTTGCCCGAGTCAAGACATTCTGGGGGAAGATGAAGGCCATCGAGGTTGCGGCGAAGAGTCCACCCAAGGGCAAGGACCGTCCTGAACCAGGGCATTATTTTGAAGACGTCCTAGAGGCCGCCCGCTTGATAGAGGGTCAGTGCTCGAAAGACATAATGTTCGAGTGAGGTGTATGAGAATTGTAAAAGACAACTTTATAGTTAATCTATTTTTATGTTTTGCTCGAAAGCTTGTGTTCCTCCTGTGCGGCCGTTTTAATATAATCTGAAAGTTTTCCAGTCGTCGGCTTCAGCCCCCTCGTAGGAAGTACGGGGGTGTTCGGAAAAGCATTTAATCACTCTTGATCCAACGACTTGGTCCATGAAGGAGGTGATAATGCGGTGAACCAGGCAATTAGACTATAGGGCGTTAACACTTTCACTAAGCCATATGAGTTTTATGGTGGGTCTACGACATAGCCCCTGGTATGTACGCGGTGTATTATAATACGATGCTTTACATATTTGATCTGAAAAAGATCCCTCGTGTTACACGGAGAATCGCTAAAGATTCCAATAAGTCATCAAGTGGTTGACCAGCTCTCGCCGCATCATGACAGTCAGTTTTTGGCTTTCTCTACTGAGGTACTTGACTGGATGAACCGGAAGCACAATCGCAATAGTTCTCCCTTTACTACCCTAGCCGATGGAGCGGAACGTAGGGTAGCAAGAACAGGAGCCGCACAACCCAACTATTGACCCAAGACAATGATTCGGAGTTGATGCATACAAGGCCAAACTTGCGACGCCGAAGTACGCTATAAATCTGTTCGGACTTTGTTGGTGACTCATTTGTTCCCATACCGAGCCCCTGGCAGGCTATGCCTAGGTATATCTGTGAAACAACCCTAGGAGCCATATTCATTGGTGAAAAGACACGAATGATTAATTCGGATAATGTTTACTGGGACCTGAGCGATATGCCCATTATTACTTTATATATAAAGACCACAACCTTGGCTATTTGACATGCCCAGGTTCGAAGGCGGAGGAAAGGCATATTACAGGCTCGAAATAAAGAGTGCGGTCTACAAAAAGGTATTTTGGACCTCCTGTCGCACGTCTGCGCCGCCTTTCCTCAGGGAGGGGGATCCTTGACGGACGTAGCCCCTTAGGTGAGTGTACGGATCCGAACTCCGATAGAGTCAGTTTTAGATGTTTGTCCTTTTCGTCACCTGTTTTTAAGAGATAATAAAGAAAGGAATAAAAATAAAATAGATAGAAAATGCTATGGGAATGCTTGCAGGATTGTCCGCATTGTGCTTCCGCCAATGCCCATGGTATCTTGAGTGTGTAGTGATGTATGCACGGTACAAATTTTGCAGGTATACGAGGTGGGCGGCGGAAGCCGGACTGATATTTCCGCTCCGAGAGTAGTCGATCCTCAGGTGGAAATTGCTTCTGACCCCCGGTATTTCGTTGGTGAACCTCTCGGTCGTCCCTGTCGCCTGGCGGCCTCCTCACCTTGTGTTCAGCGTTGAGCTTGCCGGCCTGTTTAAAGACCCAGCAGTTTCTTTTGGTATGATTAGCTGGTTTATCGGGGTGGCCGTCAATCTGGCAGGGTCGGTCCAATATCATGTCTAGGTTAGATGGTTCGTCTTGGTTTGCCCTGAATGGCTTCTTCCGTTGACCGGGCTTGGGATTGCTGAATCCAGCGTTGACCACTGTGTCACGTGATCTTTCATTATTATTGCGACACTGTATTTGCTTCGTCGTGGCTTGCCGTTGCCATCTCGGATTTCGGAAGTGCCCGGGTCGCTGGCGCTGTTGCTTCTACGAGCGAGCCAGCTGTCTTCTCTCGCGCAAAAGCGGGTCATTAGAGCAGTGAGGGCTGTCATGGATTTAGGTCCTTCTTGACCGAGGTGGCGTGCAAGCCATTCGTCCCGGACGCTGTGTCTGAAGGCCGCAAGGGCTTCCACATCTGGACAGTCAACGATTTGGTTCTTTTTAACTAAGAACTGAGTCCAGAGCTTCCTGGCTGACTCTCCGGGCTGCTGGACAATGTGACTTAGGTAATCGGCGTCTGGTGGCCGGACATATGTTCCTTGGAAGTTGTCAAGGAAGGCCTCTTCCAACTCCCCCCAGGTGCCTATGGAATTTTTAGGCAGGCTGTTTAACCAGTGCCGAGCTGGCCCTTTTAGCTTTAGCGGGAGGTATTTAATGGCGTGGAGGTCGTCTCCACGGGCCATATGGATGTGGAGAATAAAATCTTCTATCCATACCGCGGGATCGGTTGTTCCGTCGTATGATTCAATATTGACGGGTTTGAATCCCTCGGGGAATTCATGATCCATTACTTCATCAGTGAAGCAAAGAGGGTGTGTGTCACCCCTATGTTGGGCCACACTGCGACGTAACTCCGAAGGAGTCCATTTGCGGTTTTCGGCTCGGGCATGGCTAGGTTTGTCACGTCCGAATAGGTAGCCATCATCGCGTGTCGAGGCATGCCCTTGCGATCCGTATATCGATATTGTGTGTCCTGTTCTACTGTCCAAGTCCCATCGAAGGTCATCAGTACAACCACGAGTTGTGTTATTATTGCCTTTACGGCGAGGCGGAGCGGTCTGGTGTTCAGCTTGAGTTGCCTCTTTATCCGGACTGAGTTGTCGTTGACCTGCCGCATTGTGTGATGATAGTACGGGCTCCAATGCCTCGTCATCGAACTGAGGTAGCGATCTATGCTTCAGGTAGCTTTTATCTAGTCCACTAAGGCCGTATTCTTCAGCGGCCAGGACTTTGGTCCATCTATCGTTGAGCAGGCTCCTTGTAGTAGCTATTAGCCTGCGCTTGAAGCGCTCCTGCTCGAGGGGTTCTTCGGGTACGATGAAGTCTTCGTCGGCAAGGCTTACCTCATCTTAGGAGAGCGGAAGGTAGTTGTCATCCTCCGAATTGTCGCTGGTCAGGGCCTGTTCATCGGGGCTGGCTTGTTCGTTTTCTTGTTCCTCCTATTCGGATCTTGCTCGAACAGGGTCTTCATTGTTTTCGGCATCGTACGGAGTATTATTTTCTCTGGTGCCAGTGTTGTTGTCATTTGAGCGACGTGACTTAGAACGGCGTTTAGGGCGTCGGCGCTTGGACTGTGTCTCAGGAGGTTTATTCGCAACTGGATCTTCTTTTTCATCGTCGCTTAGCTTTTTAGGTGTGTCAACCATGTACACATCGTACGAAGAGGTGGCCGTCCAACGTCCAGTGAATGGTGGGTCTTGGCCTTGCTCCTTGTCGGCATCGTCATCCATATCTTCGATGTCTTCGGAGCCATAATCAAGCATGTCGGTTAAGTCCTCGACAGTGGCTATAAAGTGGGTGGCGGGTGGGAAGCGAAATTCTCCATCATCAGCCTCTAGTTCGAACCAGACATAGTTCGGCTGTGAGTCCCCCGCCAAGGATAGGTTCTTTAATGAATTTAGCACATCGCCCAAGGGCGAGTGTTGGAAGATGTATGCGGCGCTGAACTCGAAGATCGATAACCGATCCATCTCGGTGTCCGCAGGCGTCCGTGGTTCGGAACTTATGGCCGGAAACGAGTCCGGAATTCCATTGACGCAGATATTGCAAGGTGTTGAGTCTGTGTGCGGCTCCAACACCATGGATTCTATGGCCTCGGATGGCACAATCTGTTTCGGTTCTAAGGCCGTTGCAGCAACAGGAACCATCTCCTGGATGTGATCCGATGACAGATTTAGGTCATGTTCCTTGGAGCGAGGGGGAGCGATCGCCGCGGTCTCAAATCCGTCAAAGATCAGGTCTCCACGGATGTCCGTGACGTAGTTCAAGCTTCCGAATCTGACCTGGTGGCCAGGGGCGTAGCTATCGGTCTGCTCCAGATGGCCAAACGAGTTGGCTCGCAGTACGAAGCCACCGAACACGAAGATTTGTCCGGGAAGGAAGGTTTCCCCTTGGACAGCGTCGCTATGGACGACAGAAGGAGCCATCAGACCTATTGATGACGGCAAAGTGGAACTCTCAATGAAAGCACCAATGTCGATGTCAAAATCGGTGGATCTTGGGTAGGGGGTCCAGAACTGTGCATCTAAGGTCGATGGTAACAGGAGACAGGGGACACGATGTTTACCCAGGTTCGGGCCCTCTGTATGGAGGTAATACCCTACTTCCTGCTTGACTGATCTTGATGAATATGAGTATTACAAGAGTTGATCTACCACGAGATCATAATGGCTAAACCCTAGAAGTCTAGCATGTATGACTATGGTAATGAGTATATCTCTTCCGGACTACACCCTCCGGTTTATATACACACCGATGGGATCTAGGGTTACATAGAGTCGGTTACATAGGAAGGAATCTTCATAGTTGATCACCAAGCTTGCCTTCCACGCCAAGGAGAGTCCTATCTGGACACGGGTACAGTCTTCGGCCTTCGTGTCTTCACAGCCCATCAGTCCGGCCCATGGATAACAGGCTGGACGCCCGAGGACCCCTTAGTCCAGGACTCCCTCAATTGCAGTCATCAACTAGAGAGCTACGTTGACTATCTTCATTTAGCCTTGCTGTTTCTTGAGAATCATGTGGGGAGGATGACACTGCACTCTTTAAACGAGTATGGCGTCTCACAGTAACCCGCTGGGGTGACTGTCTCATCATAAGTGATTGACGAGGGATACAAAAGAGCATTAGTTTGATGTACGAACATGGTTAATAGAAATATGTAGTATGTATAAAAAACAGGAAGGCATGTCATTATCAAAGGTATAATGTGTAAAGTAAGCAGATGCAATTCAACCAAATTGGAAGCAATACAAGCTAGACACCATATGCAACATGCAACCACATTTGACAGCGCGAAGTTAAAGCAAGCACCTGGGATGGTTGTGTGTGGCAATTGAGATCATCAACTGCAGAGCTACGTTTACTGTCCCCAACTGCTGACACTGCACCCTTTAGAGCGCTGAAACGCTTAGTGCTTATCTTCGAATTACACTGGAGCGACTTCTGTCTTTTCTTTTCTGCCTACATCAACACTGCATCAGAGTCTGAAATACCCATGCATAAAAAAACAATAGTGTGAGTATGGGTGAAGTGTGTGCACAATTAGTACAGTGTAAAGGTAGCAGATAGCAGGTAGGTGAGAAATAAATGACGGGAGACATATGATAGCTCTACAACATGCATGGCACACTAAATTACTACAGTATTCTATGAAAATAACAGTCGACTGAAAACAAATAGGTCAGTCCATTTTTTCTGCATCGTCCTTCATCTACCTCCAGCCAGTCAGTGTTGACGATCTTCCTCGAAACGACAGTGACCACCGGCCCAGTCCCCTGCCTGCGCCCTCCCCTCGACCTCACCGCACCGCCGTGCTTGGCACCGCCCACCAGCCATCCATTCAAGCCCCGCCAACCTCCAAATCAGGCGCAAGTAGCTCCTGCGCCCCACACCCCTATGATAGACACTGATGCGCCGCTTCCCCGGCGAACATGCGGACTAGGTGCTCCGCGCGCCTAAGCGGGTGCTCCTTCTTTTAATTGCGGTTCGACTGACCCTGAATTGAAATCCAGGCGGGCTACTGATCTCTAGCAAAGGTGAAATAGTAAAGGGAGGAAACCTTGTGCATTTAGTATCACGAAGAAGATGCAGTAAGAAGCGCTTAACTAGTTTCTTTCGTGGGATGAATACAGTGTGAGCAGAGACGTAAGGTTTGCACGAATAAGGGAAGAGGAGTACCTCTTTCTGCTGGTAGTGCTGTGCCCTCCTTCTATTTTTCCAACGATCTTCTTGTGGTTCGCTGGAAACGAGAAGTTGTGGACGACGGTGGAGCCTTGGACGAACCCATGGCCAAGTTGTTGAGTGTGGTGTGGTGGCTGTCTATCGGCGGCGGGGAACCAGATCCGAGGCGGCGAATGACGGCGTAGCGGGAATAGCTCCAGTGCGGTGGACGGTTGCGACAGTGGAGCGGCAGAAGTGAGGCGCGGGACGGCGTGGTCGGAGTGGTTCTGGTACGGCGCATGTCAGCGTCGGCGTCGTGGAGGCAGATGTGCCTCGGCTTCAACTGCTAAGTCCTTGAGGGTGTTGCGGTTGCGGTTGTGGTTGCGTTGGACGACGACGTCGGGGTACCGGCTCCGGCGTGATGGAGGAGGGCGGTGGTGGATTGGGCGCTATGGGGTGGAGGATGGAGGAGGTTGGGGTTTCGCGGCTGGTGGAGAGGGCATTTTGGCGCCCACGGAGTACGAATGGGGAAACGGAGGGAGGCGGGGAACTAAGGGGGAACAATGTTTCGGTTTGGGACGCGCTTGTTTGAAATTTGGGGAAAGTTACAAACTTTGCCCCCATCTAAAATTTTGGACATATTGCGGGTTGGGGGTAGGACAGTAATCTCAGGTGTCCCAAATGTGGGCGGGATAGATTTCGGCCGAGCGCATGGGTGTTTAGGCGCCCATGGCGTATGAATGCTTCTCGGAGGCGGTTGAGACTGGCGTCTTGGTGAAGTTACAAACCTACCCCGGTTTAGACCTTTGGACATCGGGCCGATAGGCTACACGGGCCAGAGTCAGGACAGTAATTTCCTACCACAAACATTAGTCTCGCCCGGTTTCGGGTGACCAGAGGCCTCTTTGGCACTTCATTCAATATTTGGGAGCAGAAGCATTAACGTTTTCGGTTCTCTTGAATTGAACTTTTAGGATTTGTCTAACTTCACAAATCTTTACTCTTGAAAATCCTAAAGCTATGATTATTTTGGAATGGAGGGGGTACATTTGAATATACATTGTACACGAGTATATATTAAAAAATATGCAACTTACCTCAGTTCATGCATGGTTCCAGATATAGTCTCCTTGGTTGCAAAAAAAAGTTAGACATGCGTATGGATATATATAGCATGTTCAAACGCACAACAAAGATTGATGCCCCCTTTTACATCTTATTTACAAATGCCATTATCTCGGGTTCAAATAGATGAATGCACTTCCTATGAATTCGAATCTTCGAAACCCCCTTTATGTTGAATTCGACATGTATTCTATTCGTAGCTAGCAATTTGGAATGTATCCATGCAAGTGACAAATGTATAAAGTGCTTCACACTAACAACATGGAGTGCACTAATTAATGTTTATATATGAATTGCAAAAGCATCCATTGCCTGTATTTCAAACCGCTCTCACTCTATGGATCGATAATATGAAATAAACACATGCACATGCTAGAATTCAATAGAGTATGGGTGTCTGATAGACCGATTTTCGTCCATACGCAATTTGCAAAATTCATGATCTCATCCAAAAATAATAATGCCATTTATATTTTAATTTAATGCGTAGAACCGCCTTTTACACGTAGATGCACTATGCCTCGGCCCGTTCTCACAAACGCGCTATATATCTCTCTATCTAACGCATAAGTGCACACACTTTATATGCATCGACATTTCTCTTTCACACATGCTCACAATCTCTCTCGGGGTGTCGGGGTGTCTCACGCACATGCTCTCTCTGTATCTCTCTCTCTCTCTCTCTTTCTGACTACTATGTACCACTCTTTTCACTAATCTCAGTTGGAAAACACTATTTCTCTCACATGCATATATACACACGCACGGTCTCTACTAGCCCTCTATACGCACATATATGTGCCTACGTGTCTCCCGCACGCACATTATCTTTAGGCCTCTCTCGCACACATTGCCCCCCCCCAGACACACCTCTCTCTTAGTAGTTGGCAGATATGATTCCATCATATCATTCGGTAGGATATCCCTGACTGTTAGGCTGGATGGTAATACGAGGCAAAGTTTTACCCTAGTTCGGACCCTTGCAGTTGAGGAAAAAGCCTACTCCTGGTACTGTATATTAGTGATAGGGGTGTGTACAAAGTACACGTGAATACCAGGCATTGTGCGTGTGTGTATACTATCGACGAACTAGCCCCCAAGCTTCTATAACATACTGGGGCCTAGGGTTACAAATCATATATAGTCGGCTTATCACCAGTGGGGATAGAGTCCTCCGCGACTCTGGTAGCTAGCTTCGTGTTGTACGCCGAGTCCTCCACATGGGTCTTCGTATAACGCGTCTCGGTCCAACCTATGTGGCGCAGGATGGAACCGACCCATGAGTCCTCATGTTGACCCACCACAACTAGAAATGATGTGCCCACCACACCACACACGCAATCGGCCACTAAGAAAATAAGCATATACAATAGTACAATGTTATACATGAAAGTTAATTGCATGGTGCATCCTAAAATATTTGTTCTGCATTGTGAATGTTTATATATTCTCCTAAAATATTAGTCACGGGAAAGAGAAACGAAGGGCATATCTCTCCTTGTCTCCACCGGACACCCCCTCTTTCTACACCACTTTCACGTACGCACACAAACTATCTCTCGGCCCTCTAAAAGTATGCATGCCCACGACACATTCACGCGTGACGGTCACTGTATTTCAAGCTAAAGCACTATACGGTCATTGGACTTCAGAATAAGCTCATTACGGTCACCGTATACATTCTCGTGGTAATCATATGGTATCTAGCTCACGATACGTCTCTGTATTTTCTTGATGACACTGACGGACTTTGCATTTGATGCGTGCTCCGTATTTTGTTGACGACACTTACGGTCATTGTATTTGAAGCGAAAGCACGATATGGTCACTGGACTTCAGAATAAGCTCATCACGGTCACCACATACATTTTGTCATGCTAACCAACATGTGGTTGGATGGTTAGGAGGACAGTGGTTTCTCGAGCCCACCAGGGTTAAAGTCCAGGTGCTCGCATTTATCCTGGGTTAATTTCAGTATTTTCCGGCGATGTGCGTTCAGTGGGAGGAGACGTTCCACTCGACTACGAGGCACCTATGGTGACTTCGTAAAATCTCAAGATCATATGCTGGCTCACTCTCACGAAGGTGCTCATAGGGGTAGGGTCTGCGTGTGTGCGCTTATAGCGGTGAGTGCTTGCGCGTATATATCAGCCCTTGCGTCTGTACCGTGTTAAAAAAATACATGTCATGATTATAAGGTCACTGGCTCACCCGTACAACTCCGTATTTTGTTGATGACACAATCAATTGACCAGTCAAACGTTCCACGTGGTGCAACTAGTGTTGCACCATCGGGGCCCACCTATCAGCCCGTATATGAAAGAAAGAAATGGTAGTTTAAGTCTGTACTGTGTTAATAAAATACATTTTAGGGTGATCATACGGTCACTGGCTCACCATACAGCTCCGTAATTTGTTGATGACACGATCAATTGACCAATCAAATGGTCCACATTCAGCAGCGCACATTACCATAGGGCCCACCCGTCAGCGCATATATGAAGGACAGAAATGGTAATAAATTAGTGGTCGGTGGGTACTCGAAGTCGTGAGACCTCTAGTTGGCAGTCGCCGGCGGTGGGGGCGCGTTGATTGGGCGGTGAGGTGGGGATCGCTGGAGGAAAAGCTCGGTGCGGGGGGGCCTAGAGGGATGGCTGGTGCGGCGGCGGACCAGCGGTGGGGAGTGGTTTCGGAGCGGGCGGGGCGGCGCGGGCCGGCTGCGGGCGGTGCAGGCCGGCGGTTCGGTCGGTGGTGGCTGGCGGCTCAGGGGGGTGGAGTTTGATGATAAACTGCACGCCCTTGATTTCGTATCCAACGGCTGGAAAATCTAATGACCAGAGATGAAAAAGTCAGTCCACTGACGTGTAGCCTCACCCCGCACGTACACATGCACGCACGCAAGACACGCATGCATGTAGGCGTGCAACACTGACACATACACATAACGAACACACGCACGCATGCAGGCGTGCAACACTGACACACACACATAACGAACAAACACACGCATGCAGGCGTGCAACACTGACACGTACACATGCACTCACGAACACACGCACGTACGCACACATGCATGCAACACTGAAATGTACCCTTGCATGCACGCAACACTCACACGCCTGCATGCACACAACACACGACGCAAGACACACGCTCAACCTATATGTGCATGCACCCTTTGTTAATGACATGGATTGTTACGGGTATTAATCAATCTTATCTGTGATAAGCAGAACATTGATGTTTGCAGTGGTCTTTATGAATCACAACGTATCGAACGGGCTATCAACATAGTAGGCTTATATACATGAAAAAGACGACGCCACACTCAATGAACAATCATCAGTTTATGAAATGCCTGCTTCTGACCGCCTTGGCCCACCAAAGGTTCCTCTGTTCTGCGCTGCCTGCGTTGGGTCACTGACATGCAGGCCATGTACCCAAAGAGCCCACATGTCAATGGAAGAACGGCGCGGTGTCCTACGTCAGAGTCGAGGGCGCCACTCGCTGCACGCCCGGCTGAACACGCCTCCTTGCCGCATTCAAACGCCTCCATGAAACCCGCCCGTGTGGAAGCCGAGAAACCCACTCTGGACACATGTCCGTTCATGACCGGGCCGGCATTAAACGCAACACCGGCCGAGCTCCTCCCGTCCGCCATCTATTTAATCTCCTATTTAAACGAGGCCAAACGCCGGCCAAGAATCGCACACCTCCGCCGCTCCCCTATCTCCTCCTTCACCATTTTGTCCACTCTTACAATGGCTTACGAAGAGTAGTTATTCCGCATCCAAGCTGGCTGGGTGGCCCGCCGAGCCTGCCGGATACGAACTATGCAGCTCGCTGATCCACCTCCCTCCCCTCGCCCGACGGAGCCAGTTGCCGCCCCAAGCCGACGCGCGGTTCAGCAACTCGCCGCTCTAGGCCAGCTCGACGAGGAGCGGCGCACGGGCGTCGTTGCTGCCGTCCATGCCGCTGCCTCATACCGCGTCTCCCGTTTCTATGGCCGAGACTCCCATGTCGGCGGCCGCGCCATGCAAGCAGCGATAGAAGCCGGGTGCGCGGAGAGCGACGAGTCGGTGGCCAGCGCCTCCGCGTCCGCCGCCATCATCGAGGAGAAGTAGAACACGGGAGGCCGCCACCGCTTGGGTCCCATGAAGGCCACCGCAGAGGCGACTCCGGCGTACACAACAGGTGTCTTGCCGGATCCTTTTGTTGCGAGGACCTTCGTCGACCCCGCATGGGCTCCACGGAAGCGGGGAAGCCCCCTTCCACCATCATCTTTGGCATCAGCCAATGATATCAATTGGACAGTGGGGAAGCGAGCCATCCTTTGCACTGAGGCATATACCTCCGGGGCTCCCGGCAGTCCGGTGATCGTACTGCTGGACATGAGGAACACAAATCGATCGGCGGGCGACCATTTAGGCCAGGTATTATATACCTGTGCTGTCCAGAACTAGCACCGCGTAGTTCATTTGAATGTAATGAAATCCGTCATGTTTGTATGAAAATCTGGTATCTTATATGATTTCCGTCGTGTTTATATGAAATATCGCCGTGTTTGCGTGAATTTCGTCCGGTTGGTTGAGTTCCTATCATAATGTGTGCGGCTACGGTTGGATGGTGTAATTTGCGGGTCGCCGATCGGTCTGCGGGCGGCTCGGGCTGCGTGGTGGGACAAAAAGAACACAACTTGTGCGAGCTCGTCTCCAACGTGCGCGCTGGAGGATGCATGAGCACCCGAGCCATTCCTCGTTCATTGGTGGCAAAGGCACTAGTGGACAAAAGGGTCGCCAATATTTTGGCTACCCCGGGCAAGATCCAAATAGCCCCTCCCAACATATTCAAATCCCTCGTTCGCCGTGGAATTTTGCCATGTGTTGTTTTCATGGACTAGCAAGATGCCCGTGCATTGCACGGAACATCAAGATGCATTTTTTACAAAACACCTGTTGTGATTGACCCATGCAGGAGTAATCCCATTTTGTAAAAACTAATGATATCTCGAGAATTTTATCGGATAAATGGTATCTCAAGAATTTTATCGGACTCCATTTTTGTATACAAGGCCACAAACCCATATTATAGGTATCAAGAAAAAATTAATGTCTTCTAAGTCAATGTTGCAAGCCACCTTGTTCCCTTGTTTGTCGTGTAAATTAATGTGTATTCTTCTCTTTCATGCACATCAAGCCAATGCTCACACTCCCGCATGCATGCAAGGGATAATTAATGTCCTCCTTTGCTAGTACTACGAGGCAAACACCATTAATATTGCATCGATTATTGTTAGTGGCCTTGTATATCTGCAAATTGTAATTTTGATAGTGGCCTTGTATATAAAAATGGAGGGAGAAAGATGAGAGATAAGGTGAGGAGGAGTGGGGCGTGGTGGTGACTGGTGGTCGGACTGGGCGGAGCCATGGGGATGGACGGAGCATTATTTCTAGGTTTGTATCTCTCTCGCACACACCCACGTAGGTGGGGGACGTGCACGAAGAGAAGAGGTGCACGCACGGCGCACGTACTCCCGTCTCTTTCCCAACCACACCCGCGTGGGTACACGGTGGAGCTCATTTCTGTACGAAAAGGCAGCCCACGTGGTAATTTGACACGTGTACTGGTTGTCCACTTGGTGGAGGGAGGATCATCTACCACGGGTGAACAAACAAATTGCGACTTGGCGTGTTATGTTAAAAAACAGGCAAACCATGTGGGGCCTACCTTAGAGGCAAGGCTCTATACACTGGAGTACTTTTGATGTGTCCCATCAACTCGCAGAACGAGGAGAAGCTTGCTCAGTACGCCGTCTCCCCCGCCCACGGGCGCGGTGGCTCGCAAGATGAGGTGAAGCTTGCTTACTAGTAGTAGTATTGTACGCCTTACGCCCGCTCCCTCGCCCACGCGCGCAATGGCTCGCAGGACGAGGAGAAAATTTTACTACTCCCTCCGTTTACTCCTCGTCCCTACTACCTTGGTTAGAGAGATTATCAAATTGTTTGGAATATATATGTCCTTTAGTACTCCCTCCATTTACTTATACAAGGCCACTATAAAAAAATACATTTTGCATCTATACAAGGCTACAAATAGTAAACGAGACAAAAGTTACTACTCCCTCCTTTCCAGTTTATGGCTCAATTTCAAAATCTCTCCAACCAAGATAGACGGTGAGTGGTCGAATTAATTTTGTACTCCTAGTTTGTACAAATAATTAGTACACTCGTTTTTCTCAAGAAGTTATGTTTACCGAGGCATTAATTAGAACGAATGCATGAATAACCACTAAATTTCCATGAACTTCTACATGCATTGGTGAGTTTTCTCTTGACACTGCTTGCATCGGGTGATCTAACGCACCTCGAAATCCAACATGTGATTGTACTACTACTAGTAGTAGAATTGAGACTTATAAAACGGAAAAATGAATGTTTTTAGATGAGCCCTATAAACCCTAGTGGGTACGTACTCCGTCAAATCAGATTTTCCCAAAACTAAGTCGCTCAACCTTTATTTGCTCATTTTCCTTCCTGCCTCCTTGCCTCGAACAGACTATGCCAAACTCCCCTAACTGCCGCGTGGGAAAAGACCTGCCCTTGCCTTTTTTAGTCCGAGTTTGTATCGATGGATCGCGCGAAGCAGCAAAAACCCAAGCCGTGTCTTGTACTCCTCCGTCGACGGTCGCTTTCATGAATTCTGTACTTCCTATCGCCGACATGTGGGACATATAGGAACCGGGTCGACGTGTCAAGCACCAAATAACAGTGCGAACAGCAGGGGGGACGCACCCCAGTCGTACCGCCCCAGTAGTAGTAATGAGCAATGAGACGTTAAATCACAATGCCGCACCTTCCCAGACGGACGAAGCAACCATTATTTCACACTTTGGTTCGCCATCATCTCAAAGCACGTAGTATTGCTTCTGCCTCAAGAGGGACACGCGCATCGCCTTGGTACATCATGACACGTGGGACCGCATGACAGGCCATGCTCCCCCACCGATCGCTTGGTAAAATCACCACATTTTTACTATACTTCCTCCGTATCGGTTTACATGGCATGCACGTCGTTCTAGGTTGAGAATTTAACTGGCTATATATGTGATGAACAGTATATGTTTAGAAACTACATCCGCTTAAGAATCCAATGATATACTTTTTGTGACATAGTAACTCATATTTAGTTAGTCAAATGTACGACCTAGAACTACGTGCACTCCCTATAAACCGAGACGCCTAAAAAATGAGACGGAGAGGGTAGTTCAGTACGTATCTTTTTAGATCAATATAGTCGGGATTCACTAAGGAGCAAAACCAAGTGGTAGGCTGCTCCTGTCGTGTTGGCGTAGCAACTCAAGCAGGGTCAGTCCGCACACGAAATGGCGACACACTTAACAGGACCCCTTTGGCCTACATGTGGCTCATCCACCGTCTTGTTCCACGTGCGATGCACCAAATTACAGTTCGGAGCAGCGGTTGGAATTGGAGGCACCCCGGTCGTAGCGCCACAGTAGTAGAAAATGAGCGATGAGGGGTCAAATCACAAAGCCCCACCTTTCCTGCATTAAGCTGGACGGACGAAGCAACCATCATTTCACTCCAGGGCGCAAGAGCATAAAGAAAAAAGAAAACCAATGATGCGTGCGGCAGCTACCTAGGGCACCCTAGGGTAGGGGTCTCCACTACAGATCCTTTTTTTGAAAGCGCCTCCACTACAAATCGGCTTCTCCCTCGTCCTCTTGAAGAAAACCGATGATGCGTGCGGCGGTAGGGTTTGTAGGAGTGCGGGGTCACGTCGTAGTAAACGGGAGAGGGATTGAGTTCGAGTCGACGCCTTAAATATGTGTGGGCCGCTTGATTTTAGGGGAACGAGGCAGCATTTTGGGTTCGGGGACCAGTGGAGATATAGTACGTACAAAACATTGTGGACGTAGGTTCGACCGAAAGGCAATGATGCATGGGCCCTGCATTTTGATATACCTGGGGCCGCGTGAAATTTGCTACTCTACTCAAAACTAGTAAGGTAAACATGCATTGAACGCATGAGATTTCGAAACCAAATTATGAATAAATACACACTATAGCATGTAAAGCTTTTGAGTCATATATGCATGATGTAGATGTTCGTTTAGTTCTTATAGTTCATCTCATTCAAAATCAATTAGTTTTATAAAAATGTTAAGATTCATGGGGTTGTGCATTGTAACGCATAAAGTAAAAAACAAATAATGGCAATTCATTTAGAAAAAAATTCAATTATGATACGGAAGATTCTAGAACAAAGGAGAAGTGCTTGTGTTTTGAGGTTTGTGCATTATGCTTAAGTTCAACCATGGAGTCTTCTAAATTGTACATGTGGCAGATCTGGTGGAA
The DNA here is from genome assembly GCF_018294505.1 of Triticum aestivum. Classification (NCBI taxonomy): domain Eukaryota; kingdom Viridiplantae; phylum Streptophyta; class Magnoliopsida; order Poales; family Poaceae; genus Triticum; species Triticum aestivum. Next base: position 293,298,525 of record NC_057808.1, on the reverse strand, counting down.
TGTTGATGATATCCAACGGCCAGTAGTGCTCGGATTTGCCATCTCTGCACTGTCGGATTAGCTTCATCCAGCGACCATCTTTCAAAGTTATTCGCACACTATATAGTTCTTGTGCCATAGTTGCATGTCTTGGAAAAAAGCTACTAGTGGGTTGTACTAGCTATTTAGGAATAGAAGATGTATACATGGAAGTTGTAGGGAAAGAGATGACATGGAGTATCTCAATTCCTATGAGTAGGGATTGGAAAAGAGATGTCATTTGGTTCACATCATAGGAACTTTTCTATTGAATCTAGAGATGACATGTATCTCAATTCCTATGAGGAGGGATTAGAAAAGAGATGTAATTTGGTTCATATCATAGGAACTTTTCTATTGAATATACGCTAATGTTTATTTTCCTTTGAAATTATGGGAGTATAGGAATCCATTCATATGAACCAAGTGGCTCTAAAGCTATAGAAATGATATCATGTTTATTTCCTTTGAAATGTGGAGTATATGAATCTATTCCTATGAACCAATTGGCTCTAAATGAAAAAATCCTATAAAAATCATATCATATAGAGTTCCTATGATATTCCTCCACACCAAAGGATGGTGAAATTGCTGCAGGTGATACGATGGTCTTTCTTTGTAGACTCCTCCCCCATCTTTATAGTTACCTCTCGAAGATGAATGAAATGATATATACAGGGTATTCTACATGTGCAATTTGGTACAGGAAAAGTCGGTAAAAGTTTGCGAGGTTCGAATTTTCAAGAAAGCTATATGCACCGCATTTTGGAACAGAGGGAGCATACAGTAGTTGCTAACACTCACGTGGAAGATTTGTGTGTAGGAGGAGTGGCTGTTCTGTTAAATGACATGGCAAATCTGACACTGTCGGATGGCGATCTAACGGTTCTTACGGCGTTCGTCAGGAAAAGGCTTGTGGCGAACGTTTGTCGGATAATGATTTACGGACACATGCATTGCATTGGTACGTGCCCCCCTCTCTTTCACGCACACGCACCCTCACGAGTCACGACTCTCCCAAGTCCTCTCGCACCCACCGTCTATCTGCAGTTAGACGTCACACACATATGTGCTCTTCACACCCTACCCTCAGAACTTGTAAAAAACAAAAGACGTCGCGCACATTTTATTTTAGCTCACACGTCACACACTTATACTATTACTCTTGTGGCGAATGTTCCTTGTGCATAGTATATTGTACTCTCACGAAGAGAAGCAGTGCACGCCCGCACTAGTTCTCTCACACCCACTCGCGGGTACACGTAGGAGCGCATTTTTTTTGAAGCTAGTACAACAAAATCACTCCACTATATATATAAGCAGGAGCCTTAGTGCTTGCTTTACTAGGGTTCCTCTCGTTCACTCTCTCATGCTCTCCAGATCTAAGCAAGACATAGGTGGCCACACTCTCTCTCAGCACATAGCTAGTCACAAATCCGGCCGGACAACCTCGATCGGGGCAGGGGTGTAGGTGCATCGTTCACGCTGTCGTCAGCGGCGAGGGAGGAGACGAACGGTTGCCCGCGCAGCCCGGTCGGCGGCCGTGCCGTTGTCTCCGAGAGAGCGCTGGCTCGGGAGGGCCTCCGACCCCTTCTTCCTCCCTGCGGTATTGTGGCCAAGATGCGGCCTCCCGACGCCGTCTTTGCCATATATGCCAACGACCCTCAGGTATATATTCCTTCGAAACCTGCCTTGCTCTAGTGCCCCAGCTCCCCACTTGGCTTCGTGTGGATCTTTTTCTACTTCCGTCCGCTGTTCCAAAGCCACCTAGACTTTTACTATTATTAGAGGTAAAGCTAGTTCATACAGTCGACTCTAAGAGTTGGTTCAAACAGGGAAGAAAGTGGGAAAGCTGTAGCATGAATCTAGGACTTGGTTCTAAGAGGAAATGGGGGAAAGTAGTAGATACTGGCTACCCAACCGGTCTCTTGGTTGAAAAGACGAAGAAAGCATGGTGGATGGCGAAGGGTGGGGGGAAGTGGACCTATCTCTTGGTTGAAAAAGGAAAGAAAGTGACGGGTTTGGGGGCAACGCAAATGAGAATGAGCAGGTCTAGATTTCCTGTGCTCACATAGGAAAATGTCGCCGAGGAGATAAAAAATGGGACAAATGCAGACATGCTGCCTGAGTGTTTGCCGCTCTCGGCAACCACATCTGCCTCACCACTTTATGCCCCTGCTGTCCCTACGCCCATATCGCTACCGTTAATGTAAAATCACATGAAGCATTAAGCAAAGCCACCTAATGTCACTATAAGTAATGGTCTAGTGCCGTCAATAAATTGAAGCAATGCCACCACCATTTTATGAAGTGCTTCTGTCTTGCTTTATTTCCCATGAATTGTGTTTTTGCAGTCACACTTAAATCTCACACCGCTAACATTGCTTCATCCTAGTGGAACTGCACAAATTTGATTGCACATTTACTGACCATGTGCTACTCTCATGACAGTAATACTAATGCTATTGTTCTGCATGTTAATCTAGTGGCAGTGTTGATGTGATGTGATGCCACTTACTTAAGGACACTTTCATACTGTCAATCTAGTGACAATTATAACACAATGCATGCCGCTATTAATCATACACCACTGCAAATATCTGTCACTGTTTAAATAACCGTATTTCATATTTGCGCAAACATGGATGTCTGCCTCCATATCGTTTTGGGATGTCTATCTCCGTATCGTTTCTATCCGCGCAATCAAAAGCACACACCTGAGTTTTAGTAGAACTGCGCAAAATGAGATGGCTATCCCTCGCTGTCGTCGTCTAACCACCCGTCTTCCAGGTATTCCTACATTGGTAGTTACTAGGTAGAATGACCTACGCAATATAAAAGAAGTTGATTCGTACATTTCACTTCCAGATTGCAGTGTAGGGACGAGTGAAAATAACTGCATCCTAGTCCGGAAAGCACTTTCTACCAGTTCATCCATGGATCGAGGACTAGCTGGCACGGCTTCACGGTGGTTTTTTGGACAGGTGCGCGGACAAGAGGCATTGTGGTCTGCTTATTTCTGCAAATAGCGGTGCTTAAATTTAGTGGAATGCACAAGCATTTTAGCTGGTCAGTACACTGCATGGTTCAGTTTAGCATTCCAGCTAAGACCACAATTATAATTGGTTATTCTGGAATGAGAGAACCTAACCCTGGATGGTGGCAACAAGAAAAAACCAGAGTGAACTCCAGGAAATTTAAGCCTGCCGAGAGGCCCTTTGCTCAGAGAAGCCTTGCTTGTTTTTTCCTGATTTGTAAACCTTCTCACAACTTTGTCTTTTGCTGTGAACTAGTATATGTTTGTTATGTTCTATGAATCATTGAGATGTATAAAATTGCTTAACTTATGCTTTTCAAGTTTTTTATGAAGCCGAGTTTAATGTGAGTGTTCCACATGAACGCTGGACTAGCGTGTGAACGTTTGGAATTTACATTGTGGCCTCAGTTAACTGCATGAAGCACTGTAACAAGATACATAGTTGCTTATATGTCAGACAGCACATTGTTAATTGTTAGCTGGTCGATAGCCTATTGTTGAAGCGAGCTGAGCCAATGTGCCGTGTTTTGCACAACCACTTACAAGAGCACCAACAGTGTTTAGAAGTACTTATGTATACGTCGGCGCACAGTGCTCGAACGAGTACTCTATTTCATCAAAACACACACTGCTCGTATGATAAACCGTGACAAGACAACTTATGTCTTACCATGCCATATTCATGAAAAAACTAGTGAGGATGCATCTGTTTCGGCAACAATTACGATGGTTCTCACATGTTTCACGGGCACACAAAAGTAGCAGCAGTTCCCACAGACGGATTCAAATAGAGTACTAGCCCCAGAGGGCTCGATAACAGGCAAGGTTCAGATAATTAGACACATCCAAACTACTATTAAACACTAGCTGGGGCAACTATTTCATGCCTCGATCTAATTTGGGCTGGACACAAGACGGACCTTGCCATGAACATCATCGAGGATGTCCGGCAGCAGCTCAGTCCTGTGAACCTTCATGAAGACAACCTTGCGGCCTTGCCACTCATAAACTTGTTTGTGGAGCATGCCACGTCATCTTCCTGCGTAAGCTTGACAAGAACATTATGCCTCACAAACGAAGGAGTAGCTTTGAACTTCTTGTGCTCCAGTACACCCTGGACAACACGCCTGACAACAGTGAGGCTGGAATACAACTCTTCATTGGTATAGGCGCAAATGGCTTCCAGGATCCAATGATACGTCCAGTTTGCATCATGCTTTTATATTGATATTTATTGCATTATGGGCTGTTATTACAGATTATGTCACAATACTTATGCCTATTCTCTCTTATTTTACAAGGTTTACATGAAGAGGGAGAATGCCGGTAGGTGGAATTCTGGGCTGGAAAAGGAGCAAATATTAGAGACCTATTCTGCACAGCTCGTAAAGTCGTGAAACTTCACGGAAGTCTTTTTTGGAATTAATAAAAAATACTGGACGAAGAAAATACCAAAGGGGGGCCACACCCTGGCCACGAGGGTGAGAGGCGCGCCCTACCCCACCCCCTGGGCGCGCCCCCCTGCCTTGTGGGCCCCCTGGTGGCCCTCCGGTGCCCATCTTCTGCTATATGAAGTCTTTCGTCCGAGAAAAAATAATAAGCAAGCTTTCGGGAAGAAACTCCGCCGCCACGAGGCGGAACCTTGGCGGAACCAATCTAGGGCTCCGGCAAAGCTGTTCTGCTGGGGAAACTTCCCTCCGGGAGGGGGAAATCATCGGCATCGTCATCCCCAACGCTCCTCTCATCGGGAGGGGGCCAATCTCCATCAACATCTTCACCAGCACCATTTCCTCTCAAACCCTAGTTCATCTCTTGTATCCAATCTTTGTCCCAAAGCCTCAGATTGGTACCTGTGGGTTGCTAGTAGTGTTGATTACTCCTTGTAGTTGATGCTAGTTGGTTTATTTGGTGGAAGATCATATGTTCAGATCCATTATGCATATTAATACCCCTCTGATTATGAACATGAATATGCTTTGTAAGTAGTTACGTTTGTTCCTGAGGACATGGGAGAAGTCTTGCTATTAGTAGTCATCTGAATTTGGTATTCGTTCGATATTTTGATGAGATGTATGTTGTCTCTCCTCTAGTGGTGTTATGTGAACGTCGACTACATGACACTTCACCATTATTTGGGCCTAGAGGAAGGCATTGGGAAGTAATAAGTAGATGATGGGTTGCTAGAGTGACAGAAGCTTAAATCCTAGTTTATGCGTTGCTTCATAAGGGGCTGATTTGGATCCATATGTTTCATGCTATGGTTAGGTTTACCTTAATACTTCTTTTGTAGTTGCGGATGCTTGCAATAGGGGTTAATCATAAGTGGGATGCTTGTCCAAGTAAGGACAGCACCCAAGCACCGGTCCACCCACATATCAAATTATCAAAGTACCGAACGCGAATCATATGAACATGATGAAAACTAGCTTGATGATAATTCCCATGTGTCCTCGGGAGCGCTTTTCTCTATATAAGAGTTTGTCCAGGCTTGTCCTTTGCTACCAAAAGGATTGGGCCATCTTGCTGCACTTTATTTACACTTGTTACTTGTTACTCGTTACAAATTACCTTATCACAAAACTATGTGTTACCGATAATTTCAGTGCTTGCAGAGAATACCTTGCTGAAAACTGCTTATCATTTCCTTCTGCTCCTTGTTGGGTTCAACACTCTTACTTATCGAAAGGACTACGATAGATCCCCTATACTTGTGGGTCATCATCCAACAGCCTAAAAACTTTGTTTTCCCAGTGCGTATATTCAGGTCATCCGCCTCATAGCGAGTGACATGTACAACCACACAATCCTTGTCTGCATCAGGGCTCTAATTGAAACAGAAACAAATTCTAAATTACTTTCCAGTATAAGAAACACAAGTTATTTAAACCACTATGTATAGCATGGCATCGAAGCTAATAAAATTTTGCATTATTGATCACCACATACTTAGATGAAAAACCACAATCGAGATCAGCAAAGAAGAAAATCACCTTGGGCAGCTCAGTGGTGGGGGGGGGGACACATCCTCGAAGGGGGAAAACTGCTCCTGCAGTGCCACGGGGGCTGTAACCTCAAACGGGGCGTTGACCATCTCAGAAGTGGCCGTGAGCGTATCTGGGGTCGGCTCGGTGGCTACCTCCATCTTCTTGGAGCTCTCTGTCTCGTGAGGATCAGCCTCCCGCGTCTGCTCCAATATCGGCAGATCTTTTCTTGGTTCTCCTTGGTCCATCATGAAACTGACGAATACTAGGAGACCACTGAAAGGAAAACACAATTGCAATGACAATGAAAAAAAAAGAGAGTGAGGATCGGTTACTGCTTTGTAAAAGTTCTTTTTTTCTCTGAACGAAAATATACCAACATCACGGATCCTCTTACCTTCCCTTCGTTGGGGGAGAAGAACAGTGGCAGATGCGAGTGTTGCCTTTCTTGAAGACGGTGAGGGAGAAGGGGATTCAGGGAAGAGTGAAATGATGGTTGCTTCGTCCGTCAAACTTAGACTGCGGGGAGGTGGGGTTTTGTGATACGACGGCTCGTTACTGCCACGCTACGACCGGGGTGACTCTTCGCCTGCATACTGCCTTCTAATTTGGTGGATGGCATTTGGGCCTGCGCGCTGCATGGCCCGCATGTCGGTGAACAAAAGTATAATGACATTCGGTAGAGGGAGACGTTTCGATGACCTAGGAGGAGCCAGAAGCGGTATTGTATCCACTGTACTAGTAGTAATTGTTTTTCGGGGTAGCTGTAGAGTGTCTCCACTGTACGAGTAGTAACTGTTTCTCTGGGCCCAAGACAAAACAGCCCATCCACCCTAGTAAGTAGTAAAATAAATTCAAAAGCCCATATATTTACTGAATGAGAGGCGCTACCCACACCCAGCACACCGCCCCCCAAAAAAACCTGGGTGTTCTTCTTCCTCCTCACTCCCACCCACCTCACGTCAGCTCGCTCCACTCGTACCCCCAAATTCCTCACCTCACTCCTACAGAAAACCCCAGCTCCCCTTCTTCCTCACTACTACAGAAAAACCCCAGCTCCCCTTCTTATTCACTCGCACTACAACTAGGCTCGTCATTCGTTACTCTTCTCAAATCTGTGAGTGCGATGCGACGCCCTCGAGGAAAATGGATTCGGCTGACCCCAGTGCCAAGAAGATGAGGCTCCCGCCAGCGGCGACGCCTGTTGTAGATCCCGCACCCGGCAGCGCGGGGAGAAGCGGCGACCCCGCCCCCACCGGATCCTAGGAACCCGTAGAATCTCAGGTGGACCGCATCAGCGATCTCCCGGACGCCGTCCTTGGGGAGATCATCTCGCTTCTCCCCACCAAGGATTGTTGCCTTACCCAAGTCCTCTCAATTCGGTGGCGCCCTCTATGGCGCGCCGTGCCCCTTAATCTCGACTGTCGTCGGCTATCTCTCTTCAATGATTTTGAAATCCCCAGAGCCATCATCTCCTCCCACCGGGGCTTCGTTCAAAGCCTCTGCATCCCGTCATGCTACCTGAGCAAGCATACCATGCCCTGCATGGTGGACGCCTGGCTGAAATCCCTTGAATTCATAGAACTATAGCTGCTTGAGTTCTACTATTCCCCTGGAAATCACATACCACATACCGAACGCCATGTACTTGTGCCCTCAGCACTGATGTTCATCTCGCGGTTTTCCTCCTCTCTCCACACCGCCACCTTTGCGTTGTGCTACCTACCAGACAATCTGGTACTAAACCTTCAACTCCCATTTCTCAAGAAACTTTCACTTGTGCGGGTTCGTATATCGGAGGCCTCATTGCACCGCATCATCCACTCCAGTTGCCCTGCCCTGGAGTGCTTGGTGCTTGTTTTCACAGTTAGAATCGGTTGTCTCCAAATAAAGTCGCCTAACCTTGTAAGAATTGGAATTTCTTTTGACGGAAGGCAGCTCATCATCCAAGATGCCCCTTGACTTCAAAGGTTGATCCTTGATTATAGTTATTCACCGTTGCAAATAACCGTCCTCTCTGCGCCTAAACTGGAGACCTTGGGTGTAATACATGATCTCTGTGCTCATTTCAATATGGTGTTTGGCTCCACAGTTCTTCAGGTACTTTATATTATCATCTACACTTGTAACCATAAGCTGCATTCTAAATTTCTGCGCATAAGTTATATATCATATTGGAGTACACATTTTGTACTAATATTACGTTCTATGCTCAATGAAGAGTTTCTCCATGGATGACCTATCAATGGTGCTGGATTCTGTCAAGATCTTATATATCCAAATGAATAGTTTTGATCAGAACAAGATTATTGGCTTGCTGCAATGCTTTCCATGTCTGGAGAAGTTGTATATAAAGGTGATAATTTCACGCACATTGGAAGCCCGCATATAGTGTACTAGAATTAACCGTTTAGCTATTGCTCTTTCGACAGTCTTTTTTTAGACCTTAATTGTATTCAATCTTCATGTCTATTTAGGCAACAGGACGGGGTAAGAAAGTTATAACCAATCGGTGGATTCGTAAGCATCAGGATTTTCTCACTTCTCATGAGATTCGATTGAAGACAATAACGCTAGAACGATATGTAGCCAACCGTGCAAACACAAGATTTGTCACATTCTTCCTGCTGAATGCGAGGTTACTATTGTCCATCAGGCTTATGTTTATCAGCAGCATGGTTTTGACGGATGGGTATGTGGAAGACCAAAACAGGAGTTTCAGGTGCGCAAAAGAGCTTCTGAACGTGCCGGGCTTCTATTTACAACATATTGTGGTCATAATCCAGTAAATTTTACGACCCAGGATGTTCATTCTATGGACCTGACCAATCCATTTGACTGTGACTGCCGAAAATAGTGCTCGAGTTAGATGTTGTTGCCCTTTTCAACCTGGGTTTTTTTTGTAAACCTGATGAACAATTAACCCTCGTTCTTTTGTACAGTTTGTAAGCTGGAGTTGGATGTTCTTGCCCTTTTCAACTCGGCTGTGACTGTCATATTTTCTTTGAAACAAGGCAAATGGCTTGCTAGTCGTTTAATTTAGAGTGAAATATTGTAACAACTAACAAATCCCAACCAAGGGAAATAACATCACTCTCGCCGGCTGTTTGAGCTCACTGTGCATTACAGAAGCCAAGTGATTAGCCCCCACCAACACCCACAAACTTATTTCGAACTAGCACATCAAATGGGCTGTAAATTTTCATAGGAAAGGCTGCATGACCGTGACAGATTTGGATTCTGACATTTGGGACCCGCGAGGAAATAGCCTATCCAAGGTGGTGTCGACTTACTCGCCAGTCAACAAACGATTCTGCCTACCAGCCGTTGGATTGACATCCAACATCTGTCGTGTATCTTCTATCTCTTGTCTTCTTCTTCCTCCAGCCACCCAAACCAAACCACACCGTCGACTCCGCCTGCTCCCGCCTCCCATGGCTGGATGCGCCTCCGCCGCCCTGCCGTACGTACCCTCCAACGTTGGCTAGTCCCTCCCTCTATTCCCCCACACGTCCTGTTATTCTCCAGTGATGTCGGCCCCAACACACACCCGCACCCGAACCAGTCAACCGTCGTACTCCCCTCCACCTGCGACTGGACCGGCGCATCTTCCACGGCTCCTGTTCGTTCCATCCGAGGCCTCGCTGTCGTCCTCCGCCTTGCGGCCTTGGTTCGCTCACCGTGCACGGTGCGCTGCCCTCTTGCGTTGTCAATGTTGTCAACAACCGAGAGGAACAAGGAGATGACTGTACGTGGAGAGGATGACAGTAGGGACCCACCAGCGTCATGCAGTACGCAAGCAAGTGCCTCTATATTACAAGCCCAAAAATATGGTTCCTCCTAATGGTTGGACATCTGGGGCTCACGCCATTGTCAATGTAGTCAATAAACGAGAGAATTACACTACGAGCGGCTGACACCAGGGACCCAGCAGGTCGCGCCGTTTTTTTTGAGGAACAAGCAGTTGTTATTTATACTAGTTTTAGCGACGGATCAGGGTAACAACGGGGCTGTGCGGGGGCTGTGGCCCGTCTAGCCAGGGTTTTATTTATGTTTACCACATCATGAGCCCAGTTGTTTTTTTTCTTGCTGAAAATGGCTAGCCCAGTTCTATTTTTTTCAAAGAAATACCCAAACGAGGCCTACTTGCTTTATCAGCCCTGCTGGGCTGCAAATCTTTCAAGACGAGGAGAGTTTCATTCGGTTTGCCCAGAAATGGGTTGTACATTTTTAAAACACATCAAACCGGGAATTAGTTTCAATTTTTTTCATTACAAGATTTTAAATTCCATTGATTTTTATGCGTGGACAATTATTTGGATTTTATATTTATATAAATTATTTTTCAAAATAGTTTGAATGTGAATCGATATTTCGGGATTAAAAAGAGTTGACCGCACCGAAATATGCAAAATTTCGTATACTTTTTAACCGTGGCCACAATATGGGGTGTAATGCTAACAAAAAGAAGATGGGCTCCAAAAAAATTCTTAAGAATTAGCAAATGGGCTGTATATTATTAGAAATAATGGCAGATGGGCTGTATGCTGTTTTCCACAGATTTGAGGCTGACTTGTGCGCCTACTACAGGTTGACGCGTATGCTTTCCTAAAAAAAGGTTGACGCACACGCGACGCCGTGTCAACTTAGTCAACACATGAGAGTAGTGACTGTTGGATGTCCATCCAACGGCTGTCGTGCTTCTTCAATCTCTGTTGTTCCTGCCCCAGCCGCTCAAACAAGCGCCGGCAGGACTGCCTGCTCCCTCCTCCCGCGGCCGGCTATCCTGCCGCGCAGGCCTCACCACCCCACCGTACTCCCATCGCTGGCCTAGCCATCCCTCTAGTCACCTACACCTATTGTTATTCTCCGGGGACGGCAGACGAACCAGTAAACCCTCATACTCCTCCGCGTGGGAAACAACTACCGAGTCTTCCCTGGCTCCATGACGTTCCCTTCTGAGGCCTCGCCATCGTCCACCGCCCTAGTGCGCTCGGCGAGGCCTGGTCAACGTGGTCAATGAACAACATCCATCGGAAGTGGACTGTACGTGGAGAGGCTGACAACTGGGTCCACGGCCGCACGCAAGGAAATGCCTCCTTATTACGCGCAAAATAATGATTCCTCCACCTGACAGCTAGGACCCACGGGAAGGGCTTTAGTATTTCACAAAAAAAATGCTCCCCCCGCTGACAGGTCGGACCCAAAAGCTATCATCGCACGCAAGGAAGTGCCTCCTTATTACGCACAAAAAAATGAATACGCCCCTGCTAGCTGCGACCCACCATAGTGGGTGGCTGACTTGTGGGCCTACTAAGTTGACGGGGACGGAGGGCTTTGTCAACTTAGTCAATATGAACGATTCTAGCTCCAGTGACCGTAAGATGTCCATCCAACGGCCATAGTGCTTCTTCAACCTCTAGTCTTGCTCCAGCCGCCGAAAGCAGCGCCGATCGTGCCGTCTGCTCCCGCCTCCCGTGGCCGGCTGTGCTGCCGCGGAGGCCTCACCGCCCCCATACTACTCCCACCGCTGGCCAGGCCATCCCTCCACTCACCCACACCCATGTTATTCTGCGGTGACGGCAGCCTCACACCGTAGCCGAACCAGTGAACCCTCGTACTCCTCTCCGCGTGGGCATCCACTGTCGCGTCTTCCCCGGCTCCGCGTCGTCCCCTTCCTAGGCCTCACCGTCGTCCACCGCCGTGGTGCTCTCCGCGCGGCATGGTCAATGTGGTCAACGACCGACTTCCATCAGAAGAGTACTGTACGTGGAGAGGCTGACAGCTGGGTCCACGACAGCCGCAAGGAAGTGCCTCCTTATTACGCGGAAAATAATTATTCCTCCACCTGACAGCAGGGACCCACCGGACGGGCCACCGTAGTTGGCGGAAAAAACATTTCCCCCTGACTGTTGGGACCCACCGGACGGGCCACCGTATTTCTCGAAAAAACATCCCCCCTCCCCCCGCTGTCAGCTCGGACCCACCGGAAGTGCCTCCTTATTACGCACAAAAAATGAATACTCCCCCTGCTAGTTGGGACCCACCTTGGTGGGAGGCTGACTTGTGGGCCTACTAAGTTGACGGGGACAGAGTGCTTTGTCAACTTAGTAAATATGAACGATTCAAGATCAAGTGACTGTACGATGTCCATCCAACAGCCGTAGTGCTTCTTCAACCTCTGATCTTCTTGCTCCAGCTGCCCAAAGCAGCACCGGTCATGCCGCATGCTCCTGCCTCCCGTGGCCGGCTCTGCTGCCGCGGAGGCCTCACCGCCCCCTACTATTCCTATCGCTAGCCAGGCCCTGCGGTGACGGCAGCCTCACACCATAGCCGAACCAGTGAACCCTCGTACTCCTCTCCGCGCGGGCTTCCACTGCCGCGTCTTCCCCTGCTCCACGTCGTCCCCTTCCTAGGCCTCGCCGTCGTCCACCGCCCTGGTGCTCTTGGCACGGCGTGGTCAACGTGTTTAAGGAATGACTTCCATCGGAAGAGTACTGTACGTGGAGAGGCTGACAGCTGGGTCCACGGCGGCCGCAAGGAAGTGCCTCCTTATTACGCGCAAAATAATTATTCCTCCACCTAACAGCAGGGACCCACCGGACGAGCCACCATATTTCGCGAAAAAAAATGTTTCCCCCTGACTGCTGGGACCCACACTTAGTCTTAAAGTGTGGTGGAAAGAAATACACATCTTTTTACCACACTTAGTCTTTTGCGTGGCGCTAGAGGGACGCGCCTGGGCAACCGGCTTACTAAGCCGTGCCACCCGGGTTTCCTTAAATGGAATAGTACAACTATCAAAATTGTGGAGCTCAAGATGTGAAATCCTCATTTATTACCAAGCTCACATGTTTATATGTTCGGTACTGTGTCATGCTATACCTTGCTACATTATGCCTTGTTGCACTGTCATATTTATGGTACTACCAAGGGGCATAATTTATGATTAACCATATTTGTTTGTCTCGGTTATGGTTGACTTGCGAGTACATTCAAAATACTCGGCTTTTGATTTGGCCGGATTTTTGCATGTTTCTTCTTTGTGCAGATGACAAGATGATGCATTCTAGGGCTAGTTAGTAACCAAGTCGGTTTTCCAGTGGATTATGGAGTTTCTCTATATTCGTGAACCCATTTACCTTTCGCTACCACTTAACGCATCGATGGTATTTGTACCATGTTATGGCGATGGTGTTGAATATGTTGGTCTATGACTACTTGTACACAACTCTATAACGTTGTAGTATGGTTTGGTATTCAAGTTTTGTGGGGTATCTACATAATGATTCTGGGTTGATGTCCGTTAACATAGAAGGTGACACTATTCTGTGAGGCTTGGCAAAATGTGGGTATCACAAACCCTAACTCTCTAACCCTCTTCAGATCTGAACGAGATGGCGGTGGCCATTTTCTCACCCAATCTCTCAATCTCCTGTTCGCCGCTCCCCTCCACTCAGTGGCATTGATCCCATCAAGGTACTTCACGTCACCTCTTCCACCATGGTAGTATCTCCCTCTGTTTATTTCCACCTCCCAGTTGTCGCCTCTCTACCTCCCGATGGTGCGGGATGCACCATTGTGTGGATCTCGCCGAGAATGTTGTGCAAATTGAAGCCCATAGATTGTTGCCTGGTGGTTTCCAATCTCTGTGCAAGGAACATGCATCGAAGTCCTTTGCCCACATTGCAGGCAATGATATTTACTTTTGTTTCTTCTCTCGTGTGGGTCTAACAAATTTGGACAACTCTATTCAGTCGTAAAACTTAACTTCCAAAAACCTGCTTTCGAACCTAACTCTTAAAATATCATTGGTTTTTAGCTGTATTCTAAAGGATCCCCAAAATTGCTCTCATTAATTTTGTTTGCACTAAAATTAAATATGATCAACATGCATTTAGCCACGTCTACCTCAGAAGCATCTACCATTTGCTAACAACTGTAGTGATAGGATAACAAACAACCCTAAATATACTACAACACCAAATCCAAGCATCCTATCCTACAAGTTCAACTGATATTTGTGCACCTTTGTCTAATTCACCTATCCTGTTGAAGCCTCTCATTTTCTAGCTCGATTTCGTTAATTCTTCTCTGAAGCCTGTTGGTCTTCTCATGATCTCAAATAACATATTTTTTCCATGCCTTCCCATTCACCGCCAAGCCATTTCACATCCAAGCAAACTTTAAAGCCCTCCAAAGGTCAGCCTAAAAACCTCATCCTAGTGTTGTCTCCCTCATTGCTAACACGGCGGGCGGGGCTAAGGCGATGCCCACAAGTGCTCATGCATCATACCGATGTCACTGAAGTCAATGTCGTAGCCCCTTTTCATGAGGGCGAAATCAAATTTCGGCAACTCATTTGCCTCCACCACCGAAGACTCATTTCGGTCATAGTACACAACAGAGATTATCTGGCTCACTTCTCTCTAGTACCACCCAACATGTGGGACTGGGAGGCTTCCTCGGTGTTGCTGTGTTGTATTGTACAAATTTTCTCGTGTGCATGATATTTATTTTATCCTCACTAATTGGTATTAGGCATGATGAGTTAGATTCAATTTATCATCAATTGTGCATGTGTAGTGTAAGTGGGAAGGGGGGAAATGACGTATCCATTTGGTTAACCTCTGACCAAACTGGGTAGTATGACTCAAGTTTCTAAAGCAATCAAGGAGCACCTAGTAGAAAAAATATCACTAATCCTAATCACAGAAATGAGCATGCTTTTGCAGGGAAACAAATGAGCATTCTTGATCTAGGTGATTGTAAAGTAAATCAGAATGAGCAAATGGGTAGAGATGCAAGGACAAGGCTTAGGGAATCTCCAACACAGATCACCAAAATGCCCACAAATGTCTAGACCAGGTCGTCCGGATGCTTTTGGCCATCCAATGCGGAACAGAAAATCAGCCCAGACTAGTCATGACATCCGAAATCCAACAGCTCGGCCCCCAAATCAAGGGAACTCTAGGCAGACCGCATGTCTGCCATGCCTGACTCCGACACCCATGTCACACCCAAACCCCACTAGGAGCCTCTACCTTTTCACAGTCATGCCCTCCTCCTCTCTCTCTATCGCTCGCTCCCAAGTTCACCGTTGTTGTCGTCCCCAGGCCTCACTGGACCCCTGTTGACGTCCCCCAAGTCTTGCCTAGATACGGTCACTCTCCAGGTACCCTACACCCTTATGGATGTTTTCCATGGCAAACACCGCACCCGTCAAGTGTTCTAAAAATGCCATGGTGCAATTTATTTTCTTTCTCATTTTTCACTTTGAAGCAAACATGATGGGCTCAGACAAGTTGGACTTCTACGCCTAGTTCATGGATTCATCTTCATTGGATGAGGACAAAGATTAGGATGAAACAACGATGATGATGACGATTCTTGAAGAAATGGAGCGTGCGAGGAGCTTGTTCTTAACTTCAAGGGTTCAACGGAAATCAAGTGTTGAATCGGAACATGACATGAGGGCATATGACTTTCTACAATGACTACGTTGCTCCAATGTGCTATTCAAAAACTATTTTTGGCGCCAATTCCAGATACATCGACCATTGTTCATGCGTCTCTACACAGGTGCAAGGGACTATGATGACCACTTCAAGATGGAGAAGGATGTCTTCGGCCTTATTAGGTTCTTAGGTCTCCGTAAGTGCATGACCGCTATGACAATACCTACATATGGCATAGCCACAGATTCAAGGGACAAGTACATCTGGATGTCTAAAAGCACATGCCTAGAGGCCATGGTTAGATAGGTTGAGAGAACCAAATGATGACTTGACAAGACTCATGACACTTGGAGATTCAGGAGGGTTTACAAGTATGATCAAATCTCTCAATTGCATGCATCGAGAATGGAAGAACTGCCTTATGCTCAACAAGGCCGGGCATCATAAAAATTCCATCATCATTTCTTGAAGCTTGTTGCATCACAATGTTGGGGAACGTAGCATGCAATTTCAAAAAATTCCTACACTCACGCAAGATCTATCTAGGAGATGCATAGCAACAGGAGGGGGAGAGTGTGTCTACGTACCCTCGTAGACCGAAAGCAGAAGCGTTTGACAACGCGGTTGATGCAGTCGAACTTCTTCTTGTTCCGGCCGATCAAGCACCGAACGTATGGCACCTCCAAGTTCTGCACACGTTCAGCTCGATGACGTCCCTCGAACTCTTGATCTAGCAAAGTGTCGAGGGAGAGTTTCATCAGCACGACGGCGTGGTGATGTTGATGGTGAAGTGATTTGCGTAGGGCTTCGCCTAAGCACTACGTGAATATGACCGGAGGCGTAAACTGTGGAGGGGGGCGCCACACACGGCTAACAACTGTTGATGTGTGTTCTAGCGGTGCCCCCCCCCACATATATAGGTTGGAGGGGAGGAGAGGCAGCCAAGGAGGCGCCCCAAGTAGGAGGAATCCTACTTGGGCACCACCCCAATTCGGCCTCCCCCCTTCCATATATTCCGGAGGGGGAAGGAAGGAGGAGGGAGGAGGGAAGGAAGGGGGAGGCCAAATCCTTCCCCTTCCTTGTCTCTTCCCCTTCTTTCCTTCTCCTCCTATTCGGCCTATATGGGGACGCACCAGCCCCTTAGGGGCTAGTTTGTCCCCCTCTTGGCCCATTAGGCCCATATAGTTGTAGAGGGGTGCCCGGAACCCCTTCCGGTGACCCGATATGTACCCGGTACCCCCAGAACACTTTCGGTGTCCGAATATCATCATCCTATATATGAATCTTTACCTCTCGACCATTTGGGGACTCCTCGTCATGTTCGTGATCTCATCCGGGGCTCCGAACAACATTCGGTCACCAAATCACAAAACTCATATAATACAAAATCGTCATCGAACGTTAAGCGTGCGGACCCTACGGGTTCGAGAACTATGTAGACATGACCGAGACACCTCTCCGGTCAATAACCAACAGCAGAACCTGGATGCTCATATTGGTTTCCACATATTCTACGAAGATCTTTATCGGTCGTACCGTAATGACAACATATGTTATTCCCTTTGTCATCGGTATGTTACTTGCCCGAGATTCGATCATTGGTATCTTCATACCTAGTTCAATATCGTTACCAGCAAGTCTCTTTACTTGTTCCATAATACATCATCCCGTAACTAATTCATTAGTCACATTGCTTGCAAGGCTTATTATGATGTGTATTACCGAGAGGCCCAGAGATACCTCTCCGATACTCGGAGTGACAAATCCTAATCTCGAACTATGCCAACCCTGTTGGGGACGCAGTAATTTCAAAAAAAATCCTACGCACACGCAAGATCTATTATGGTGATGCATAGCAATGAGAGGGGAGAGTGTAATCCACGTACCCTCGTAGACCGAAAGCGGAAGCGTTATCACAACACGGTTGATGTAGTTGTACGTCTTCACGATCCGACCGATCCTAGTACCAAAAGTACGGCACCTCCGCGATCTGCACACGTTCGGCTCGGTGACGTCCCACAAACTCTCGATCAAGTTGAGTGTCGAGGGAGAGCTTCGTCAGCACGATGGCGTGATGACGGTGATGATGAAGTTACCGACGTAGGGCTTCGCCTAAGCACTGCAACGATATGACCGAGGTGGAAATCTATGGAGGGGGCACTGCACACGGCTAAGAGATCAACTTGTGTGTCTATGGGGTGCCCCCTCCCCCATATATAAAGGAGTGGAGGAGGGGGAGGGATAGCCCTCTATGGCGCGCTCTGGGGGAGTCCTACTCCCACCGGGAGTAGGATTCCCCCCCTTCCCTAGTTGGACTAAGAGAGGAAGGAAGGGGGAGAGAGGGAGAAGGAAAGGGGGGCGCCGCCCCCCTTCCTAATCCAATTCAGACCCAAAGGGGAGGGGGTGCGTGGCCTGCCCTGGCCGCCCTCTCTCTCTCCACTAAAGCCCATTAGGGCCCATATACTCCCTCGGGGGGTTCCAGTAACCCCCCCCCCCCCCGTACTCCGGTAAATGCCCGAACTCACCCGAAACCATTCCGATGTCCAAACATAGTCATCCAATATATTGATCTTTATGTCTCGACCATTTCGAGACTCCTCGTCATGTCCGTGATCATATCCGGGGCTCTAAACTACCTTTGGTACATCAAAACACATAAACTCATAATACTGATCGTCACCGAACGTTAAGCGTGCGGACCCTACGGGTTCGAGAACTATGTAGACATGACCGAGACTCGTCTCCGGTCAATAACCAATAGCAGAACCTGGATGCTCATATTGGTTCCTACATATTCTATGAAGATCTTTATCGGTCAAACCACATAACTACGTACGTTGTTCCCTTTGTCATCGGTATGTTACTTGCCCGAGATTCGATCATCGGTATCTCGATACCTAGTTCAATCTCGTTACCGGCAAGTATCTTTACTCGTTCCGTAATGCATCATCCCGCAACTAACTCATTAGTCACAATGCTTGCAAGGCTTATAGTGATGTGCATTACCGAGAGGGCCCAGAGATACCTCTCTGATACTCGGAGTGACAAATCCTAATCTCGATCTATGCCAACTCAACAAACACCATCAGAGACACCTGTAGAGTATCTTTAATCACCCAGTTACGTTGTGACGTTTGATAGCACACTAATTGTTCCTCCGGTATTCGGGAGTTGCATAATCTCATAGTCATAGGAACATGTATAAGTTATGAAGAAAGCAATAGCAACAAAATAAACAATCATCGTGCTAAGCTAACTGATGGGTCAAGTCAATCACATCATTCTCTAATGATGTGATCCCATTCATCAAATGACAACTCTTTGTCCATGGCTAGGAAACTTAACCATCTTTGATTAACGAGCTAGTCAAATAGAGGCATACTAGTGTCACTCTGTTTGTCTATGTATTCACACATGTACTAAGTTTCCAGTTAATACAATTCTAGCATGAATAATAAACATTTATCATGATATAAGGAAATATAAACAACAACTTTATTATTGCCTCTAGGGCATATTTCCTTCAGTCTCCCACTTGCACTAGAGTCAATAATCTAGATTACATTGTAATGATTCTAACACCCATGGAGTCTTGGTGCTCATCATGTTTTGCTCGTGAGAGAGGCTTAGTCAATGGGTCTACAATATTCAGATCCGTATGTATCTTGCAAATCTCTATGTCTCCCTCCTTGACTTGATCGTGGATAGAATTGAAGCGTCTCTTGATGTGCTTGGTTGTTTTGTGAAATCTGGATTCCTTTGCCAAGGCAATTGCACCAGTATTGTCACAAAAGATTTTCATTGGACCCGATGCACTAGGTATGACACCTAGATCGGATATGAACTCCTTCATCCAGACTCCTTCATTTGCTGCTTCCGAAGCAGCTATGTACTCTACTTCACACGTAGATCCCGCCACGACGCTCTGCTTGGAACTGCACCAACTGACAGCTCCACCATTCAATAAAAATACGTATCCGGTCTGTGACATAGAGTCATCCGGATCAGTGTCAAAGCTTGCATCGACGTAACCATTTACGACGAGCTCTTTGTCACCTCCATAAACGAGAAACATATCCTTAGTCCTTTTCAGGTATTTCAGGATGTTCTTGATAGCTGTCCAGTGATCCACTCCTGGATTACTTTGATACCTCCCTGCTGAACTAATAGCAAGGCACACATCAGGTCTGGTACACAACATTGCATACATGATAGAACCTATGGCCGAAGCATAGGGAATGACTTCCATTTTCTCTCTATCTTCTGCAGTGGTCGGGCATTGAGTCTGACTCAACTTCACACCTTGTAACACAGGCAAGAACCCTTTCTTTGCTTGATCCATTTTGAACTTCTTCAAAACTTTATCAAGGTATGTGCTTTGTGAAAGTCCAATTAAGCGTCAAGATATATCTCTATAGATCTTGATGCCCAATATATAAGCAGCTTCACCAAGGTCTTTCATTGAAAAATTCTTATTCAAGTATCCTTTTATGCTATTCAGAAATTCAGTATCATTTCCGATCAACAATATGTCATCCACATATAATATCAGAAATGCTACAGAGCTCCCACTCACTTTCTCGTAAATACAGGCTTCTCCAAAATTCTGTATAAACCATATGCTTTGATCACACTATCAAAGCATATATTCCAACTCCGAGAGGCTTGCACCAGTCCATAAATGGATCGCTAGAGCTTGCAGACTTTGTTAGCACCTTTTGGATCGACAAAACCTTCTGGTTGCATCATATACAACTCTTCTTTAAGATATCCATTAAGGAATGCAGTTTTCACATCCATTTGCCAAATTTCATAATCATAAAATGCAGCAATTGCTAACATGATTTGGACAGACTTAAGCATCGCTACGGGTGAGAAGGTCTTATTGTAGTCAACTCCTTGAACTTGTCGAAAACCTTTTGCAACAAGTCGAGCTTTGTAGACAGTAACATTACCATCAGCGTCAGTCTTCTTCTTGAAGATCCATTTATTCTCTATGGCTTGCCGATCAACAGGAAAGTCAACCAAAGTCCGTACTTTATTCTCATATATGGATCCCATCTCAGATTTCATGGCCTCAAGCCATTTTGTGGAATCTGGGCTCATCATCGCTTCCTCACAGTTCATAGGTTCATCATGGTCAAGTAACATGACCTCCAGAACAGGATTACCGTACCACTCTGGTGTGGATCCTACTCTGGTTGACCTACGAGGTTCGGTAGTAACTTGACCAGAAGTTTCATGATCATCATCATTAGCTTCCTCACTTACTGTTGTAGGAATCACTGGAACTGATTTGTGTGATGAACTATTTTCCAATAAGGGAGCAGGTACTCTTACCTCATCAGGTTCTACTTTCCTCCCACTCACTTCTTTCGAGAGAAACTCCTTCTCTAGAAAGGATCCATTCTTAGCAACGAATATCTTGCCTTTGGATCTGTGATAGAAGGTGTACCCAACAGTCTCCTTTGGGTATCCTATGAAGACACATTTCTCCGATTTGGGTTCGAGCTTATCAGGTTGAAGTTTTTTCACATAAGCATCGCAGCCCCAAACTTTAAGAAACGACAACTTGGGTTTCTTGCCAAACCACAGTTCATAAGGTGTCGTCTCAACGGATTTAGATGGTGCCCTATTTAACGTGAATGCAGCCGTCTCTAAAGCATAACCCCAAAACGATAGCGGTAAATCAGTGAGAGACATCATAGATCACACCATATCTAGTAAAGTATGATTACGATGTTCGGACACACCATTACGTTGTGGTGTTCCAGGTGGCGTGAGTTGCGAAACTATTACGCATTGTTTCCAATGAAGACCAAACTCATAACTCAAATATTCTCCTCCACGATCGGATCGTAGGAACTTTATTTTCTTGTTACGATGATTTTCCATTTCACTCTGAAATTCTTTGAACTTTTCAAATGTTTCAGACTTATGTTTCATTAAGTAGATATACCCATATCTGCTCAAATCATCTGTGAACGTAAGAAAATAATGATACCCGCCGTGGGCATCAACACTGATCGGACCGCATACATCAGTATGTATTATTTCCAACAAGTCCGTTGCTCGCTCCATTGTTCCGGAGAACGGAGTCTTAGTCATCTTGCCCATGAGGCATGGTTTGCAAGCATCAAGTGATTCATAATCAAGTTTCCAAAAGCCCATCAACATGGAGTTTCTTCATGCGCTTTACACCAATATGACCTAAACGGCAGTGCCACAAATAAGTTGCACTATCATTATTAAACTTATATCTTTTGGCTTCAATACTATGAACATGTGTATCACTACTATCAAGATTTAGTAAAAATAGACCACTCATCAAGGGTGCATGACCATAAAATATATTACTCATATAAATAGAACAACCATTATTCTCTGATTTAAATGAATAACTGTCTCGCATCAAACAAGATCCAGATATAATGTTCATGCTCAACGCTGGCACCAAATAACAATTATTTAGGTCTAAAACTAATCGCGAAGGTAGATGTAGAGGTAGCGTGCTGACGGCGATCACATCGACTTTGGAACCATTTCCCACGCGCATCGTCACCTCGTCCTTAGCCAATCTTCGCTTAATCCGTAGCCCCTCTTTTGAGTTGCAAATATTAGCAACAAAACCAGTATCAAATACCCAGGCGCTACTGCGAGCATTAGTAAGGTACACATCAATAACATGTATATCACATATGCCTTTCACTTTGCCATCCTTCTTCCCCGCCAAATACTTGGGGCAGTTCTGCTTCTAGTCACCAGTCCCTTTGCAGTAGAAGCACTCGGTCTCAGGCTTAGGTCCAGACTTGGGCTTCTTCACTTGAGCAGCAACTTGCTTGCCGTTCTTCTTGAAGTTCCCCTTCTTCCCTTTACCCTTTTTCTTGAAACTGGTGGTCTTGTTGACCATCAACACTTGATGCTCTTTCTTGATTTCTACCTCGGCAGCTTTCAACATTGCGAAGAGCTCAGGAATTGTCTTATCCATCCCTTGCATATTACAGTTCATCACGAAGCTCTTGTAGCTTGGTGGCAGTGATTGAAGAACTCTATCAATGACACTATCATCAGGAAGATTAACTCCCAGTTGAGTCAAGTGGTTGTGGTACCCAGACATTCTGAGTATATGTTCACTGACAGAACTATTCTCCTCCATTTTGCAGCTGTAGAACTTATTGGAGACTTCATATCTCTCAATCCGGGCATTTGCCTGAAATATTAACTTCAATTCCTGGAACATCTCATATGCTCCATGACGTTCAAAACGTCGTTGAAGTCCCGGTTCTAAGCCGTAAAGTATGGCACACTGAACTATCGAGTAGTCATCAGCTTTGCTCTTCCAGACGTTCATAACATCTGGCGTTGCTCCTGCAGCGGGTTTTTCACCTAGCGGTGCTTCCAGGACGTAATTCTTCAATGCATCAATGAGGATAATTCTCAAGTTATGGACCTAGTCCGTGTAATTGCTACCATCATCTTTCAACTTAGCTTTCTCTAGGAACGCATTAAATTCAACGGAACAACAACACGGGCCATCTATCTACAACAACATAGACATGCAAAATACTCTTAGGTACTAAGTTCATGATAAATTAAAGTTCAATTAATCATTAATAACCCACAAGTATAGGGGATCGCAACAGTTTTCGAGGGTAGGGTATCCAACCCAAATTTATTGATTCGACACAAGGGGAGCCAAAGAATATTCTAAAGTATTAGCAGTTAAGTTGTCAATTCGACCACACTTGTAAGACTTAATATCTGCAGCCAAGTATTTAGTAGCAAAGTAGTATGGAAGTAACGATAACAATGGCAAAAGTAACGGTAGCAGTTTTGTAGTAATTGTAACAGTGGCAACGGAGAAGTAACTAAGCAAAGATCAATATGTGAAAAGCTCGTAGGCATTGGATCAGTGATGGAGAATTATGTCGGATGTGATTCCTCATGCAATAGTTATAACATAGGGTGACACAGAACTAGCTCCAATTCATCAATGTAATGTAGGCATGTATTCAGAATATAGTCATGCGTGCTTATGGAAAACAACTTGCATGACATCTTTTGTCCTACCCTCCCGTGGCAGCGGGGTCCTATTGGAAACTAAGGGATATTAAGGCCTCCTTTTAATAGGGTACCGGACCAAAGCATTAACACTTAGTGAATACATGAACTCCTCAAACTACGGTCATCACTGGTAAGTATCCCGATTTTTGTCACTTCGGGGTTAACGGATCATAACACATAATAGGTGACTATAGACTTGCAAGATAGGATCAAGAACTCACATATTTTCATGAAAACATAATAGGCTCAGATCTAAAAGCATGGCACTCGGGCCCTAGTGACAAGCATTAAGCATAGCAAAGTCATAGCAAGATCAATCTCAGAACATAATGGATACTAGGGATCAAACCCTAACAAAACTAACTCAATTACATGGTAAATCTCATCCAACCTATCACCGTCCAGCAAGCCTACGATGGAATTACTCACGCACGGTGGTGAGCATCATGAAATTGGTGATGGAGGACGGTTGATGATGATGATGGCGACGGATTCCCCTCTCCGGATCCCCGAACGGACTCGAGATCAGCCCTCCCGAGAGAGATTAGGGCTTGGCGGCGGCGCTGTATTGTAAAACGTGATGAATCCTTCTCTCTGATTTTTTCTCCCTGAACGTGAATATATAAAGTTGGAGTTGAGGTCGGTGGAGCACCAGGGGGCCCACGAGGCAGGGGGCGCGCCCCCACCCTCGTGGACAGGGTGTGGCCCCCCTGGCCTTGATTCTTTCGCTAGTATTGTTTTTATATTCCAAAAATATTCTCCGTGAAGTTTCAGGTCATTCCGAGAACTTTTATTTCTGCACAAAAATAACACCATGGCTATTCTGCTGAAAACAACGTCAGTCCGGATTAGTTCCATTCAAATCATGCAAGTTAGAGTCCAAAACAAGGGCAAAAGTGTTTGGAAAAGTATACGATGGAGACGTATCAACTCCCCCAAGCTTAAACCTTTGCTTGTCCTCAAGCAATTCAGTTGATAAACTGAAAGTGATAAAGAAAAGCTTTTACGAACTCTGTTTGCTCTTGTTGTTGTAAATATGTAAAGCCAGCATTCAAGTTTTCAGCAAAGATTATGAACTAACCATATTCACAATAACATTTAGGCCTCATGTTTACTCATATCAATGGCATAATCAACTAGCGAGCAATAATAATAAATCTCGAATGACAACACTTTCTCAAAACAATCATAATATGATATAACAAGATGGTATCTCTCTAGCCCTTTCTGAGACCACAAAACATAAATGCAGAGCACCTCTGAAGATCAAGGACTGACTAAACATTGTAATTCATGGTAAAAGAGATCCAGTCATACTCAATATGTACTAATAGTAATGTAAGCAAATGACAGCAGTGCTCTCCAACTGGTGCTTTTTAATAAGAGGATGATGACTCAACATAAAAGTAAATAGATAGGCCCTTCGCAGAGGGAAGCAGGGATTTGTAGAGGTGCTAGAGCTCGATTTTGAAATAGAGATGAATAATATTTTGAGCGACATACTTTCATTGTCAACATAACAACTGAGAGATCTCGATATCTTCCATGCTACACACATTATAGGCGGTTCCCAAATAGAATAGTAAAGTTCATACTCACCCACCACCAACAATCACACTCCACAGCTGGTCCGAAACAACGGGTACCGTCCAACTAACAACAGTCTTGGGGGAGTTTTGTTTACAATTATTTTGATTTGATTTGAGCATGGGACTGGGCATCCCGGTTACCAGCCATTTTCTCGTGAGTGAGGAGCGGAGTCCACTCCTCTTGAGAATAACCCACCTAGCATGGAAGATCCAGACAGCCCTAGTTGATACATGAGCTATTCGAGCATACAAAACATAATTTCATTTGAAGGTTTAGAGTTTGGCACAAACAAATTTACTTGGAACGGCAGGTAGATACCGCTTATAGGAAGGTATGGTGGACTCATATGGAATAACTTTGGGGTTTATGGAAGTGGATGCACAAGAAGTATTCCCGCTTTGTACAAGTGAAGGCTAGAAAAAAACTGGGAAGCGACCAACTAGAGAGCGACAACAGTCATGAACATGCATTAAAATTAATAAACATTGAGTTCAAGCATGAGTAGGATATAATCCACCATGAACATAAATATCGTGAAGCCTATGTTGATTTTGTTTCAACTACATGTGTGACGTGCCAAGTCAAGCCACTCAAATCGTTCAAAGGAGGATACCACCCTATTATACCACGTCACCACCATTTTAATAGCATGTTGGCATGCAAGGTAAACCATTATAAACTCCTAGCTAATTAAGCATGGCATGAGCAACTATAATCTCTAATTGTCATTGCAAACATGTTTCATTCATAATAGGTTGAATCAGGAACGATGAACTAATCATATTTACAAAAACAAGAGAAGTCGAGTTCATACCAGCTTCTCTCATCTCAATCAGTTCATCATATATCGTCATTATTGCCTTTCACTTGCACGACCGAACGGTGTGATAATAATAATAGTGCACGTGCATTGGACTAAGCTGGAATCTGCAAGCATTTAATACAAGGGAGAAGACAAGGTAATATGGGCTCTTTGTTAGATCAACAATAATGCATATAAGAGCCACTTAACATTTTCATTATGGGCTTCTCCTCTCAACCCCCAAGGAAAAGAAATAAAACTATTTACACGGGAAAGCTCCCAACAGCAAAAGAAGAACGAGAAATCTTTCTGGGTTTTCTTTTAGTTATTACTAGTACAGTCATGGAAAGTAAACTAGCTAAAAGTTACAACTAATTTTTTTGTTTTTCTTAAGGTTTTTCAAACACACAAGAAGAAGACTAGGAAAGAAAATAAACTAGCATGGATAGTACAATGAAAAAGTATGAGCACCGACAACTGGAATGAGTGTGTGAACATGAATGTAATGTAGGTGTCGGTGCACAAAAGTAGGGGCTCCCCTTTTGACCCCTTTACTTTTGCGTGGACAGTCGGAGCCGCGCCCACGGCCACACTGGGCAGGGCAGGAAAGGGGAGCCGGGGCACAAGGCGATCAGAGCGACGCCAGGACAAGAGACCGCAGAGAGCAAAGGGGCGAGGCTGACTCCCCCGGCAAGAGCCTTGCCGGGTGGCCTCCGTGGCCCCGGCAAGAGCCTTGCCGGGGTAACTTGCCCGACGCCAGCAGGGCGCGCCACCCTTGAGCCCAAGGGTTTCCAGCAACCACATTGGGACCAGGGCTCGGGAGGCACCTCCGTGGTGGCATGCAGATCTTCGTCAAGATCATAAACACACGAGATCAGATGAGGACAAGACGACGATCCTCGGCGGGATCCTAGCTGAGGAAATCCACGAGACCCCCGGCAAGGCGCTTGCTGGGGATGACTACGATGCCACGACAAGACCCTTGCCGGGGCCCCGGCAAGGCTCTTGCCGAAGACACCTATGGGGCCGTAGCCAGGCCCGCGTCTGCCAAGACCCCACCGCCGTTCCCATGCAGCTGCCAGCCCGACCAGCTGGGCAGGCACCTGCGTGGTGAAATGCAGCTTCCAGGCTAGCTCGACAAGCACCTGCGTGGTGGCATGCAGATCTTCGTGAAGACCCTACCACCACGCCATCTCAGCAGCCTGCCAGCCTACATGGCACCGCATGCATCGTTGGCCTGGACGCGTGTCGGAGCAGAGCGGGGCGGCGACGGACGGGATGGGCCTCGTTGCCATCTCCAATAAAGCAACGGAACACCTATGGGGGCGCATTTAATGTGTCTTGTCCCGTAATGACAAGCGATAAGCTTGTGTACTGTAGGCCTTTCCACCTCCTGTGTGCCACTATGGCAACCCCTTTTTGCCTATAAAAGGAGGCCCGAGGCGACCAGGAGAAGGATTCGGATCTTTTGGTCTACCCATGCACCGTAGCTAGCTCAAGAACTCAAGAACACTCAAATACATATACCAAAGCAGGACTAGGGTATTACGCATCCTCGCGGCCCGAAGTTGGGTAAACGATCTTTGTGCTTCCTGCCAGACCCGCTCTTTGCACAACCCCGTGCCCGCCAACCATAGAAGGGGTCCCAGTGATCCCATAGGTGTCGTTCCCACCGACATTTTTGGCGCGCCAGGTAGGGGGCGCAGTTGTGAACATTCGGTCTATCAGTTAGCCTAGCAGTTCCTCATCACCATGGCTCCGTGGAAGAAGACGACCAAGCGGGGAACGTCACCTGTGGACGCGGTGAACACCCGTGCAACGACAAAAAAGATAAGTCGCACAAAATCTTGGCTATTTTCACTCATATAAGGCTGTTCTCCCCGAGAGATCTCGTTCCTTGTACGGGAAACCTGCACGCGATGGGATCCTTCCGCCGTTGGCAACGCCTTTGTTTCTGTCTCGAGCCCGCTCCACAGTTCATGCGACCGCGCTAGTAGCAGCAAGGTGGCCTACTCGTTGCCAGCAGCGCTCTTGTCCTGCTTTGAGTCCGCTCTGGCGGCGGCAAGGTGGCTTGCTCGGCAGCAAGCGCCCTTCCGACAAGGTGCTAAGGATCCGTCCCAAAGCACCACGGCATGGGTTTACGCGCCGGCGGCCTTATCTCAACAAGCGTAGGGTGTGAACATACAAGGGGAGATCTAACGGAAAGATAGCATGCATAATATCAAAAGTGCTGCAGAGTTATATTACATCAATTGTTGCTGCGGTTCTAACTAAAGATAAAAATTGTCTTGGTCATGAACCTGCAGCGGCGGTGAGAGACGGGGTGCCTAATCCCGGCGCTGGCCCTCTATCCTTTGAATTCCATCGATGCGGCAGATGATGGGCTCGATACGCTCCTTGAGTACCGCGAGGTCCGCATCCTCCGGCAAGCTCTCCAGCGCGGCGTCAAAGTCGAGGTTGGGATTCCAGTGCGCCACCTTGGTGAGGACCTTGGTCATGGCACCCCGTCAAAGCCTTCGGGCCTCATCGGCCAGAGAGGCCGCCCGGTTGGAGTGGAGCCGCTCCAGGGCACCAACAACTCTCTCGAAGAACAGGGTTAGGTTGCAGTTGGGGCTCAAGTTCGGCTCCGAGGCGTACCTCACGTCCGACATCCCCATAGTAGCCAGCTGCATGGTGGCCCTGTTTGCAACGGCGGCGAGGCGGCTGAGCCAGCGGTTTTCGCCCTCCATGTATTCCTTGTGGGTGGCGGCGTCATTCCTCCGCAGCTGCTTCTCGGCCTCCAGATCCTTGTTCAGGGTCTCCTCCCGGGCTTTGGCCTCCGACAACGCCCCCTCGAGGCCCTCCAGCTTCAACTTGAGGTCTTTGATGGAGTTGTTGGCCTCGGAAAGCTGCTCCGCCTTGCCGAGGACTGTGCCCTGCGCCTCAACCAGAGCACCTTTGAGCGTGTCCTTCTCCTTGGACAGCTTCAGGACCTGGTCCTTCAGCCCATCCCGCTCCACCTCCAGCTCCTTCACCCTGCCGGCGTGGACCAGGGCTAGGGCATCGAGCGCCTCCCTGTGCCTATACTCCAGCTCCTGGGTCCGCTACACGACAAGCTTCTCGACCTCCTCGTCCTTGCCGCGGAGTGTCGCAGCAAGCTTCTCCTCACGAGCGGCAAGGTCCTCCACTTGGGAGTTTACCGCGGCCTGCTGCTGGTGCCGAGCAGCCTCGGCCTGGGCGGCTTGCTGCTCCGCTAGTTCCTGGGCCTTCTTGATGTCGGCCTGCTTCATGACGAGCTCCAAGTTGCGCTCAACCAGCATGTCCTGGGCGGCCTTCAAGTCCTTGTGGGCCTGGCGGAACCAAGCCTGCACCTCGGCGACGCGCTCCTCGAGGTCAGCCTCCGCCTTGTCCACCACCGCCATGCTGGACTTGGCCTTGTCCAGGCGGGCGCGGTGAAGCACCTGGAGCTTCTGGAAGTTGGCACTCATGGCCTGGAGGAGCCGCTCTTCCTGGGAACCACCGCCACTGCCGCTCAGCTCGTCAACAACCTCAAGCCCGGCGACGGCGAGCACTTCGTCATCAAACACCTCCCCCTCGGCGGGCGCCCCGGCGCTCGCCGTCCCTGGGAGGTGGATGAACAGGTCGTCGCTCACCCTCAGGTACCTGCCCGAGCCAGAAGCAGCGGAGGAGGAAGGTTGTTCATCGACCGCTCCCTCCTCAGCAGCGGCCTTGCCAGCCTCCCTGGCAGGCCCCTCGCCGGCCTCCTCAGCAGCAGCCTTGCCGGTCTCCTCAGCAGACCCCTTGGCGGCCTCTTCAGCGGCAGCCTTGGCGGACTCCTCGGCAACAATCTTGTCGGCCTCGGCCGCGGCGTCCCTCGCAACCTCCTTGATGACGGTATCAACGTCCTCCGGGTCCGCCAGGGAAGGACCTAGACGCTGAGCAGGGGAGTGAGGCGAGGCCAAGACCAAGATTCAGAAAAAGAAGAAAAGAAGAAACAAGAATGAACAAGGACAGAAGGCAGATCACTTACCCGTGCTGGGCTGGGAAGAAGTAGCCCCTTCCCCGCCAACATCTGGCGCCGGGACAGAGCCACCAGCACCCGGGTTCTCCTCCTCCTCCGTACGCATAGGTCGACGCTTGGCGCCCTTGCCGGGGACGCCCCTCGGGGTGGTGTAGTTGATGGGGGCGGCGTGTTGGGGGTGGCCCCCAATGGATCCTCCTGTTGCCGTCCTCTTCCTGCAACCACGACAAGATCAGCACCAAGGGATCGTACCCCAGCACACGTTGAGGGGGAGCGAGTGGTGAACTTGCGCTGGGGGTTGCGCCGGGGGCTGTTGTCCGGGCTGCTCACCACCACCAGCGTCGCACTCGAAGTGCCCGCCGAGGGCTGACCGCCCCGTCTAGACCCTGGCTCTCTTCACCCTCTGGGCCATCGTCTCCGTGTCCCTGCGAAAGTGAAAACAAATCGAGATAACCAGCACAGTCTGAGGAGAAGGAGATGACAAAAAAGAGCAAGATACTTACTCATCCTCCACCTCCTCTATTGTTGCCTTCCTCTTCCTCCTTGGGCTGAGGGCCCCAAAATCGAAGACGACCTCCGCGTCGGCGTCTGCCGGAGGAGGGGAGGAGGGTGGAGTCTGGCCACGCTTGGACGAAGAAGAGGCAGTTGCTTTCTTCTTCGCCACCGCGGCCTTTACCAACTTCCTCGCTGCCGCGGCCCTCGTTTGGCGCACGGACGCCTCGTGGGCTTGCTGCGGTTGCACGGCCCTACCGGGCCGGACCGGCTCGCCAGAGCTGGCCCGCCGCAAGGCTCGCCCTCTCCCCGTGACCGGAGGGTCGACAACCTCGACCTCCTCCTTCGACGACTCGTCGGCCACATCTTCAACGAGAGGGGCCCTGGTGCCGGCGCTGCTGGCCTCCCCTGTGGACTCCGCCCACTGGGCGAGCTCCCTCTCCTCCGCGGCCACCGCGACCTCGTCCTCCACGTCGCCAGCGCTGCCAGCCTCCTTGGCGAGCTCCGCCTCCGCCGCCCTGGCGGCGATGTAGTCCAGCTCCGCCTGGGTGGTGTCCTGGACGAGCAGCGGCTCGTCGCGGACGTACCTCTCCACCAAGGTGTTGAAGAACTCATGCACTTGATCCGCCGGCGGCTTGGCCCAACTTGGGACGAGGCCGTGTGCGTTGAACTCCGGCATCATGGCAATGATGTCGGTTTGGCGCAAGTTATTGCTCAGCGGGACCACCCCCACCGGCAACCCAAACAAGGGCCCCTTGGTGACCTTGCCGGCCTTCGCGGCCTTGCCGGACCTCTCGACCTTGCCGTCGCGATTCACATCGAGCTGGAAGAGCCGCTGGCAGAAGTGGGTGTGCCCCATCACCGTGAAGTTGTGATTCAGGCCGGGGAGAAGCCTCATGATGTCGGCCGCATTCCTAAAAAGCCAGGCCGGCCTCCCCTTGTTGTGCAGAGGAGCGATTCGGCGGCGGATGAAGTCCTCCCCAATCATCTCCAGGGTGAGCCCGGCAATGGTGAGGCGATAAATCCTGGTGGTGGCGTCCGTGAGCTTCCCGTCGTCGGCATCGACATCGCCCAGTCGTTTCTATGAACCGGCGGCGCCTGGCGAACCTGGCAGAATTCCTGTGGGTCCTCCTCCTCAATCCAGCACCACCGGCCCCGTCACTCCTCCCACCTCTCCTTCTGAGCGCCCTCCGGGTATGTCCCCTTAGACCTTGGGATCCAGGCGACACAACCAGAGATGGCGCCTCCCTTTTGGATTCGAGGATAAAAGTAGTGGCGGAAGAGCGCCGTGTTGGGGAGCACTCCGGCGAACCCCTCGCAGAGATGCGCAAAAAGGGCCATGCACGCCACGGCATTTGGAGTGAAATCCAGAAGGTGGAAGCCAGAGGTGTGCATGATATCATTGAAGAAATCAGAGAAGGGGGGCAGAGGCCGCAGGAAAAGTAGTCGATGAAGAATGGGTACCGATTCGGGCCGGCTTCAGTGAAAGCAGTAGGGATGACGCACATGGCCGGATGCCCCGTCGTCTCCCCCCGTCTTGCACCCCCATAGGTGCTTGAAGTAGTCCCGGAGATGGACCGTGTCGACCGTCGAGGGAAAGTAGGCGGACTGCATCTGCCGCCGCCAACTCGCTCTCCGGCGGCTCCTTCGCCCCGGCGTCCTTGGCCACTCCCTTGCCTTTACAGGTTTTGGGTGCCATGGCGGTTGCGAGAGGCGAAGGGGGAAGGACGATGAAGATGCGGCGGCGGCGAGCAAAGGCAAGAGCTTGAGAGAGAGGAAGAAGGAGACGGCGGTTCCGAGATTGGAGAAAGCACGGAGGGTAAATGAGCAGCGCGCCTGCGGTTATTCCTTTTTATGGGGAAGGCGCGGGCCACCTCTTTACCATTTACTATGATGTGACGCATGCATGCGGGAACCGTCCCACGCTTGCCCCCACTTCACACACGACCCTCCACGATGCGCATTCAACGCGGGTCGTGGGGAAGCCCAAGCAAGCGAAAAAGTTACCGCGGTAAAAATCCGCCCCGCCTGCCCGTGCACCGTTCTGGGCCTGGCCCAACAACGTGTCGCGCGTATGTGTGGCCCAGGCCTGGGGGCTCCTGTCGGTGTACAAAAGTAGGGGCTCCCCATTTGACCCCTTTACTTGTGCACGGACAGTCGGAGCCAGGCCCGCAGCCACACTGGGCAGGGCAGGAAAGGGGATCCGAGGCACAAGGCGATTAGAGCGACGCCAGGACCAGAGACCGCAGAGAGCAAAGGGGCAAGGCTGACTCCCCCGGCAAGATCCTTGCCGGGTGGCCTCCGTGGCCCTGGCAAGAGCCTTGCCGGGGTAACTTGCCCGACGCCAGCGGGGCGCGCCACCCTTGAGCCCAAGTGTTTCCAACAACCACATTGGGACCAGGGCTCGGGAGGCACCTCCGTGGTGGCATGCAGATCTTTGTCAAGATCATAAACACACGAGGTCAGATGAGGACCAGAAGACGACGATCCTTGGCGGGATCCTAGCCGAGGAAATCCACGAGACCCCCGGCAAGGCGCTTGCCGGGGATGACTACGATGCCACGGCAAGACCCTTGTCGGGGCCCTGGCAAGGCTCTTGCCGAGGACACCTATGGGGCCTCAGCCAGGCCTGCGTCTGCCAAGACCCCGCTGCCGTTCCCATGTAGCTGTCAGCCCGACCAGCTGGGCAGACACCTGCGTGGCGACATGCAGCTTCCAGGCCAGCTCGACAAGCACCTGCGTGGTGGCATGCAGATCTTCGTGAAGACCCTACCACCACGCCATCTTAGCAGCCAGCCAGCCTACATGGCACCGCATGCATCATTGGCCTGGACGCGTGTCGGAGCAGAGCAGGGCGGCGACGGACGGGATGGGCCTCGTTGCCATCTCCAATAAAGCAACGGGACAGCTATGGGGGCGCATTTAATGCGTCTTGTCCCGTAATGACAAGCGATAAGCTTGTGTACTGTAGACCTTTCCACCTCCTGTGTTCCACTGTGGCAACCCCTTTTTGCCTATAAAAGGAGGCCCGAGGCGACCAGGAGAAGGATTCGGATCTGTTGGGCTACCCACGCACCGTAGCTAGCTCAAGACCTCAAGAACACTCAAATACATACACCAAAGCAGGACTAGGGTATTACGCATCCTCGCGGCCCGAACCTGGGTAAACGATCTTTGTGCTTCCTGCTAGACCCGCTCTTTGCACAACCCCGCGCCCGCCAACCGTAGAAGGGGTCCCAGTGATCCCATAGGTGTCGTTCCCACCGACAGTCGGTGAGAAATACGTACTCCCCCAAGCTTAGGCTTCTGGCCTAAGTTGGTCTATGGCCATGGCTGGCCTGGCGGATATCCGAAGTTGTAACTGGGATCGTACTGAGATGCAACGGTTATTGCCTCACGGGCTGCAGCTTGGAGGCGAGCTGCCTCTGTCCTCCTCTCATACTCGTTCGCCTCCTCCCTGGTTATAACATATCTCCCTTTTTCCTGAAAGTCAAAGAAAGGAGGAGCAGGGAGAGCAACATGGACGGTGCGATGCCTGTCAAAGATTAGTCGGTACTGGAGAGGTTGTTCATTCCTCTCAATAAACTGATGGCGAACCATAGCATTAAAATCTAGATAAGCAGGAGGCAATTCCATATCATTTTCATGTATGGGTATCTCAAGAAAATTAGCTACACGGGTTGCATAAATTTCACCAAACAAGTCTCGACTTAAGCTATTAAGATGCAACCTTCCTGCAACAATGGCCCCCAAGTTGTATTGTTTATCTCCTAATACAGCACTCTTGAGAACACTAAGATCCGGGACACACATGTGACATGCCTCGTCCTTACCGTTAATACATCTACCTATAAAGAGGGCAAAGTAATGTATGGCAGGAAAGTGGATGCTCCCTATGGTAGCTTGTGTTATTTCTCTAGATTCCCCCACAGTGATACTAGCAAGAAAATCTTTAAATTCAGATTTGCGAGGTTCACTAACATTACCCCACTGCGGGAGTTTACAAGCAGTATTAAAATCTTCTAAGTCCATGGTATAGGATTTATCATAAAGATCAAATAGGACAGTGTGAGAATTGCGCGAGGATGAAAATTTGAACCTTCTCACAAAGGAATCAGTTAGGTAATAATACTGAGGGCACTTATCTGACATATAGCCCTCGAGTTCAACATTACGCACATATGCATCAAATTCCTCCTTAATTCCTGCTTGGACCATGAAATTTTCTGACGGCCATTCACAAGGCCGCACTTGAGCTTCTCTTGGTAGTTCATAGTCCAGCTCACGTATCGCGAGTCTGGGTTCTTGCTTCTTTGAGGAACCACCTTGGTACATTTTCCTAAACATATTTCTCCCTCTGAAAAATTTCTGAAATTTTTAGTGACTCAAAATAAAAGTGAACGAAACTCAACAAAATTGATAGCAACTACTTCCTCAAGTGCCTAGAGACTATATCATGCATTAGAACTACTTGGGACCAAATAAATTTGACATGCAAGCTCAAGAACAGGGTCACCTAAGCAGCAAAAATTTGCAATAAATAAAGCACTAGAACAAAAACTAATTGGACCATTGGAGGAGTCACATATCAAAGAACAATCCCCCAAAGCAGTTTTGTGAATGGAGCTTTGAGCGAGGATATCGAAAATGGCAGCAAGATGAGCTAGAACACGGGTTTGAGCTAGGTGGTGATTTTTTCTGGAGGAAGGAGTTTGTGGGTGCTAGAATAAGTGGAGGGGGCCACGTGGGGCCCATGAGGCAGGGGGCACGCCCTAGGGGGGTGGGCGCGCCCTGGACCCTCGTGGCCAGGTGGTGGCCCCCTCTGTTGTGTTCTCAGTACCAGATATTCTTAAATATTCTACAAAAAATCACATTTCATTTTCAGGACATTTGGAGAACTTTTATTTTTGGGGTATTTTTTTATTGCAAGGATAACTCAAAAATAGACAGAAAATACTATTTTTGCTTTATTTAATCTAAATAACATAAAGTAAAAGGAGGGTACAGAAGGTTGTGCTTTCTAACTTCATCCATCTCATGCTCATCAAAAGGAATCCACTAACAAGGTTGATCAAGTCTTGTTAACAAACTATTTTCGAATAACATGGAACCGGAGAAATTTCAAATAACACTAGGTTACCTCAATGGGGATATGCACATCCTCAACAATAAGAATATCATATTTCTTCTTGACACTAGGAAGAGGAAATTCAAAACCTCCAATAGTAATTGTTGGAATTTTTCCAATAGAATTGATACTGTGGACTTGAGGTTGTTTCCTCGGAAAGTGTACCGTATGCTCATTACCATTAACATGAAAAGTGACATTGCCTTTGTTGCAATCAATAACAGCCCCTGCAGTATTCAAAAAGGGTCTACCAAGGGTAATCGACATACTATCGTCCTCGGGAATATCAAGAATAATAAAGTCCGTTAAAATAGTAACGTTTGCAACCACAACAGGCACATCCTCACAGATACCGATAGGTATAGCAGTTGATTTATCAGCCATTTGCAAGGATATTTCAGTAGGTGTCAGTTTATTCAAATCAAGTCTACGATATAAAGAGAGAGGCATAACACTAACACCGGCTCCAAGATCACATAAAGCAGTTTTAACATAGTTTCTTTTAATAGAGCATGGTATAGTTGGCACTCCTGAATCTCCTAGTTTCTTTGGTATTCCACCTTTAAAGGTATAATTAGCAAGCATGGTGGAAATTTCAGCTTCTGGTATCTTTCTTTTATTTGTAAAAATATCTTTCATATACTTAGCATAAGGATTCATTTTAAGCGTATCAGTCAAACGCATACGCAAAAAGATAGGTCTAATCATTTCAGCAAAGCGCTCAAAATCCTCATCATCCTTTTTCTTGGATGGTTTCGGAGTAAAAGGCATGGGTTTCTGAACCCATGGTTCTCTTTCTTTACCGTGCTTCCTAGCAACAAAGTCTCTCTTATCATAACGTTGATTCTTTGATTGTGGGTTATCAAGATCAACAGCAGGTTCAATCTCTACATCATTGTTATTGCTAGGTTGAGCATCAACATGAACATCATCATTAACTATTATCACTAGGTTCATGTTCATTACCAGATAGTGTTTCAACATCAGAAATAGAAATATTAGTGGGATTCTCAGGTGTGTCTACAACAGGTTCACTAGACGCATGCAAAGTCCTATCATTTTTCTTTTTCTTTTTCTTAGAAGTACTAGATGCATCCACATTAGTTCTCTGAGAATCCTGCTCAATTCTCTTAGGGTGGCCCTCAGGATATAAAGGTTCCTGAGTAATTTTACCCCCTCTAGTCATAACTCTAATAGCATTATCATTTTTCTTATTATTTAATTCATTGAGAAAATCGTTTTGAGCTTTAAGCACTTGTTCTACTTGAGTGGTAACCATAGAGGCATGTTTACTAATAAGTTTAAGTTCACCCTTAACGCTAGACATATAATCACTCAAGTGTTCAATCATATAAGCATTACGTTTCAATTGTCTACCATCATAAGCATTGAAGTTTTCTTGTTTAACAATAATATTATCAAACTCATCTAAGCATTGGCTAGCAGACTTATTACGAGGGATATCACCTTCATCAAATCTATAGGGAGAATTTACCTGTAGTACCTGTATCGGGTTATCAAGACCATGTATTTCTTCAATAGGTGGTAAATTCTTAACATCCTGAGCTTTAATACCCTTTTCTTTCATAGATTTCTTTGCCTCTTGCATATCTTCAGGATTGAGAAATAGAATACCCCTTTTCTTCGGAGTTGGCTTAGGAGCTAGTTCAGGAAGTGTCCAATCATTTTCATTACTCAACATGTTATTCAATAGCAATTCAGCTTGATCAATAGTTCTTTCCCTGAAAACACAACCAGCACAACTATCCAGGTGGTCTCTGGAAGCATCGATTGGTCCATTATAAAAGATATCAAGTATTTCATTTTTCTTAAGAGGATGATCAGGCAAAGCATTAAGTAATTGGAGAAGCCTCCCCCAAGCTTGTGGGAGACTCTCTTCTTCAATTTGCACAAAACTATATATTTCCCTTAAGGCAGCTTGTTTCTTATGAGCGGGGAAATATTTAGCAGAGAAGTAATAAATCATATCCTTGGGACTACGCACACAACCAGGATCAAGAGAATTAAACCATGTTTTAGCATCACCCTTTAATGAGAACGTAAATAATTTAAGGATATAGTAGTAGCGAGTTTTCTCAAAATTAGTGAATAGGGTGGCTATATCATTTAGTTTAGTAAGATGTGCGACAACAGTTTCAGATTCATAGCCATAAAAAGGATCAGATTCAACCAAAGTAATTATCTCAGGATCGACAGAGAAATCATAATCCTTATCGGAAATACAGATAGGTGAAGTAGCAAAAGCAGGGTCATATTTCATTCTAGCATTCAAAGATTTTCTTTCAGCTTAGCTAATAATTTCTTAAGATCATATCTATCATTGCAAGCAAGAAAATCTCTAGCAGTTTCTTCATCCATAACATAACCCTCAGGCACAACAGGCAATTCATATCTAGGGGGAGAATCTTCATCGCCACTTTCATCAATATTATCAGTTTCAATAATTTCATCCTCTCTAGCCCTAGCAAGTTGTTCATCAAGAAATTCACCTAATGGCACAGTAGTATCAAGCATAGAAGTAGTTTCATCATAAGTAGCATGCATAGCAGAAGTGGCATCATCAATAACATGCGACATATTAGAATTAATAGCAAAAGCAGGTTTAGGTGTCGCAAGCTTACTCAAAACAGAAGGTGAATCAAGTGCAGAGCTAGATGGCAGTTCCTTGCCTCCCCTCATAGTTGAGGGAAAGATCTTAGCTCTTTCGTCTTTCAAATTCCTCATAGTGATCAACATATATAAATCCCAAGTAACTCGAAGAATAGAGCTATGCCTCCCGACAACAGCACCAGAAAAGAGTCTTGATAACCCACAAGTATAGGGGATTGCAACAGTTTTCGAGGGTAGAGTATTCAACCCAAATTTATTGATTCGACACAAGGGGAGCTAAATAATATTCTCAAGTATTAGCAGTTGAGTTGTCAATTCAACAACACCTGTAAGACTTAATATCTGCAACAAAGTATTTAGTAGCAAAGTAGTATGGAAGTAAAGATAACGGTGGCAAAAGTAAGGGTAGCAGTTTTGTAGTAATTGTAACAGTGGCAACGAAAAAGTAACTAAGCAAAGATCAATATGTGAAAAGCTCGTAGGCATTGGATCAGTGATGGAGAATTATGTCGGATGTGATTCCTCATCCAACAGTTATAACATAGGGTGACACAGAACTAGCTCCAATTCATCAATGTAATGTAGGCATGTATTTCGAATATAGTCATGCGTGCTTATGGAAAAGAACTTGCATGACATCATTTGTCCTACCCTCCCGTGGCAGCGGGGTCCTATTGGAAACTAAGGGATATTAAGGCCTCCTTTTAATAGAGTACCAGAACAAAGCATTACCACTTAGTGAATACATGAACTCCTCAAACTACGATCATCACCGGTAAGTATCCCGATTTTTGTCACTTCAGGGTTAACGGATCATAACACATAATAGGTGACTATAGACTTGCAAGATAGGATCAAGAACTCACATATATTCATGAAAACATAATAGGTTCAGATCTGAAATCATGGCACTCGGGCCCTAGTGACAAGCATTAAGCATAGCAAAGTCATAGCAACATCAATCTCAGAACATATTGGATACTAGGGATCAAACCCTAACAAAACTAACTCGATTACATGGTAAATCTCATCCAACCCATCATCGTCCAACAAGCCTACGATGGAATTACTCATGCACGGTGGTGAGCATCATGAAATTGATGATGGAGGAAGGTTGATGATGACGATGCCAACGGATTCCCCTCTCCGGAGCCCCGAACGGACTCCAGATCAGCCCTGCCGAGAGAGATTAGGGCTTGGCGGCGGCTCCGTATCGTAAAACGCGATGAATCCTTCTCTCTGATTTTTTTCTCCCCGAACGTGAATATATAGAGTTGGAGTTGAGGTTGGTGAGCACCAGGGGGCCCACGAGGCACGGGGGCACGCCCAGGGGGGTAGGCGCGCCCCCACCCTCGTGGACAGGGTGTGGGCCCCCTGGCCTTGATTCTTTCGCCAGTATTTTTTATATGCCAAAAATATTCTCCGTGAAGTTTCAGGTCATTCCGAGAACTTTTACTTCTGCACAAAAATAACACCATGGCAATTCTGCTAAAAACAGTGTTAGTCTGGGTTAGTTCCATTCAAATCATGCAAGTTAGAGTCCAAAACAAGGGCAAAAGTGTTTGGAAAAGTAGATACGATGGAGACGTATCAATCATATTACTTAAGAACTCCCACTTAGATAGACATCCCTCTAATCATCTAAGTGATCACGTGATCCATATCAACTAAACCATGTCCGATCATCACGTGAGATGGAGTAGTTTTCAATGGTCAACATCACTATGTTGATCATATCTACTATATGATTCACGCTCGACCTTTCGGTCTCAGTGTTTCGAGGCCATATCTGCATATGCTAGGCTCGTCAAGTTTAACCCGAGTATTCTGCGTGTGCAAAACTGGCTTGCACCCATTGTATGTGAACGTAGAGCTTATCACACCCGATCATCACGTGGTGTCTTGGCACGACGAACTGTAGCAACGGTGCATACTGAGGGAGAAAACTTATACCTTGAAGTTTAGTGAGAGATCATCTTATAATGCTACCGCCGAACTATGCAAAATAAGATGCATAAAGGATAAACATCACATGCAATCAATATAAGTGATATGATATGGCCATCATCATCTTGTGCCTTTGATCTGCATTTCCAAAGCACCGTCATGATCACCATCGTCACCGGCTTGACACCTTGATCTCCATCGAAGCATCGTTGTCGTCTGGCCAACTATTGCTTCTACGACTATCGCTACCGCTTAGTGATAAAGTAAAGTAATTACATGGTGATTGCATTTCATACAATAAAGTGACAACCATATGGCTCTTGCTAGTTGCCGATAACTCTATTACAAAACATGATCATCTCATACAATAAAATTTAGCATCATGTCTTGACCATATCACATCACAACATGCCCTGCAAAAACAAGTTAGACATCCTCTACTTTGTTGTTGCAAGTTTTATGTGGCTGCTACGGGCTGAGCAAGAACCGTTCTTACCTACGCATCAAAACCATAACGATTTTTCGTCAAGTGTGCTATTTTAACCTGCAACAAGGACCAGGCGTAGTCACACTCGATTCAACTAAATTTGGAGAAACTGACACCCACTAGCCACCTGTGTGCGAAGCACGTCGGTAGAACCAGTCTCGCGTAAGCGTACGCGTAATGTCGGTCTGAGCCGCTTCATCCAACAATACCACTGAATCAAAGTATGACAAGCTGGTAAGCAGTATGACTATTATCGCCCACAACTCTTTGTGTTCTACTCATGCATATAACATCTACGCATAGACCTGGCTCGGATGCCACTGTTGGGGAACACAGTAATTCCAAAAAAAATCCTAGGCACACGCAAGATCTATCATGGTGATGCATAGCAACGAGAGGGGAGAGTGTAGTCCACGTACCCTCATAGACCGAAACCGGAAGCGTTATGACAACACGGTTGATGTAGTCGTACGTCTTCACAATCCGACCGATCCTAGTACCGAAAGTACGGCACCTCCGCGATCTGCACACGTTCGGCTCGATGACGTCCAACGAACTCTCGATCCAGCTGAGTGTCGAGGGAGAGCTTCGTCAGCACGACGGCATGAGGACGGTGGTGATGAAGTTACCGACACAGGGCTTCGCCTAAGCACTGCAACGATATGACTGAGGTGGAAATCTATGGAGGGGGGCACCGCACACGGCTACGAGATCAACTTGTGTGTCTATGGGGTGCCCCCTCCCCCGTATATAAAGGAGTGGAGGAGGGGGGAGGGCCGGTCCTCTATGGCGCGCTCTGGAGGAATCCTACTCCCACCGGGAGTAGGATCCCCCCCTTCCCTAGTTGGACTAGGAGAGGAAGGAAGGGGGAGGGAGGGAGAAGGAAAGGGGCCCCCCCCTTCCTAGTCCAATTCGGACCCAAGGGGGAGGGAGCGCGCGGCCTGCCCTGGCCGCCCCTCTCTCTCTCCACTAAAGCCCATTAGGGCCCATACACTCCCCGGGGGGTTCCGGTAACCCCTCGGTACTCCGGTAAATGCCCGAACTCACCCGAACCATTCTGATGTCCAAACATAGTCATCCAATATATCGATCTTTATGTCTCGACCATTTCGAGACTCCTCGTGATGTCCGTGATCATATCCGGGACTCCGAACTACCTTCGGTACATCAAAACACATAAACTCATAATACTGATCGTCACCGAACGTTCAGCGTGCGGAGCCTACGGGTTCGAGAACTATGTAGACATGACCGAGAATCATCTCCGGTCAATAACCAATAGCGGAACCTAGATCCTCATATTGGTTCCTACATAGTCTACAAAGA
Source organism: Triticum aestivum (assembly GCF_018294505.1). NCBI lineage: Eukaryota > Viridiplantae > Streptophyta > Magnoliopsida > Poales > Poaceae > Triticum > Triticum aestivum. The sequence goes on along the minus strand of NC_057808.1, from coordinate 293,256,564 downwards.
TCTTTATCGGTCAAACCGCATAACAACATATGTTACTCCCTTTCTCATCGGTATGTTACTTGCCCGAGATTCAATCGTCGGTATCTCGATAACTTGTTCAATCTTGTTACCGGCAAGTCTCTTTACTCGTTCCGTAATGCATCATCCCACAACTAATTGATTAGTCACAATGCTTGCAAGGCTTATAGTGATGTGCATTACCGAGAGGGCCCAGAGATACCTCTCCGATACTCGGAGTGACAAATCCTAATCTCGATCTATGCCAACTCAACAAACACCATACGAGACACATGTAGAGCATATTTATAATCACCCAGTTACGTTGTGACATTTGATAGCACACTAAGTGTTCCTCCGGTATTTGGGAGTTGCATAATCTCATAGTCATAGGAGCATGTATAAGTTATGAAGAAAGCAATAGCAACAAACTAAACGATCATCGTGCTAAGCTAACTGATGGGTCAAGTCAATCACATCATTCTCTAATGATGTGCTCCCGTTCATCAAATGAGAACTCTTTGTCCATGGCTAGGAAACTTAACCATCTTTGATTAACGAGCTAGTCAAATAGAGGCATACTAGTGAAACTCTGTTTGTCTATGTATTCACACATGTACTAAGTTTCCGGTTAATACAATTCTAGAATGAATAATAAAAATTTATCATGATATAAGGAAATATAAATAACAACTTTATTATTGCCTCTAGGGCATATTTCCTTCAAACCCAACAGACACCTTATGAGATACCTGTAGAGCATCTTTATAATCACCCAGTTACGTTGTGACGTTTGATAGCACACAAGGTATTCTTCCGGTATCCGGGAGTTGCATAATCTCATAGTCAAAGGAATCTGTATATGACATGAAGAAAGCAATAGCAATTAAACTGAACGATCATTATGCTAAGCTAACGGATGAGTCTTGTCCATCACACCATTCTCCTAATGATGTGATCCCGTTCATCAAATGACAACACATGTCCATGGTTAGGAAACTTAACCATCTTTGATTAACAAGCTAGTCTAGTAGAGGCTTACTAGGGACACTGTGTTTTGTCTATGTATCCGCACATGTATCAAGTTTCCGGTTAATACAATTCTAGCATGAATAATAAACATTTATCATGATATAAGGAAATATAAATAACAACTTTATTATTGCCTCTAGGGCATATTTCCTTCACACAATACCTCTTTATTTGGCACTCTTTCTTCGTCGAATGCCAGAGTCTCACAATGACATCAACGTTCCGCAACAGTCCTCATTATTTGCAAGGTTGTGTATGAGCGAAGCTCCTATGTGCAACTATACCATCAATGAGTAGTGTACAACATGGAGTACTATCTTTGTGATGGTATCTATCCTCCATGGGTGACCTTTGTGATGGTGTCCTGGCTAGTGGGGCTCTTACCATGACAACTCCCGGCCTGGTGGGCTGGGCTAAGGACCCTTAAGTCGGCTCCGTCTCGGGCCACTTTGGGTGGTCAATGGTGATCTACAAGGAAAATCAAGAAGAATTTATGTTCAAGGCAAGTACTCCTCTCCACTGATGTAGTCAACTAGGACTCTTGCAATCCTATGCCTCCGGTATCTTATAAAAAAATGGGGTTGAAGGCTAGTAGAGATAACACACCTTTAGACATCATACAATCTCATGGTAATTTACCTATACTATGTACTCACTCAATACAATAAACATAAGCAGGAAGTAGGGTATTATCTCCTCGGAGGCCCAAACCTGAGTAAAAATTATGTGCCCTTGTTATCATTGTTCCTAGTCGCCTAGCTTGGGATCCTCTACCCCAAGACCTACCCGATTTAACTCCGTCACTTTGTGAAGACCATCTCCGAGCCAAGAGGTAACAAAAAAATTCACAAAGACAAGAGGATGCTAGAAATAATGCAGAGAGGCCATTTGACGTGCTCTAGGCCCGTTTGTATTTGTTTGCGGACCAGCTAAACAACGAGATCCAAGGACATCGTGGAAGGTGATGGCAGCTTGTGTGATCATGCATAACATGATTGTGGAGGATGAGGGTGAAGGAGCTCACCATGGTCTGAAATTTAAAAAACATGGGTGATCTTATTCAGTTTTTAGAGCAGAATTATATGATGTTTGAGGAATTTAATTATCGAATTGCATCATCTGATTCTCAATCAACAAATTCATACACAACTTCAGAATGATCTAGTTGAGCATTTGTGGGCATTTCATATGGCAACACATGTGTTTGAATAAATTGAATTAAAAATTGTACTATTTTGTGTCAAAACTTTATATTTGGATTGAAGTATTTTTATTTGAATTATTATTGCATCCGAATATTTATATTTAATTTATAGATGCACGATCCTATTTATCTTTGATTATTTTCAGTGTTTGCACTACACACGAAAAAGTGGAAGGTGACGAGCATTTGATGACTCCAATTGGATGGCCTCCGCCCCTCTGACTATTTGGTGATGTCTGTTTCATGATACACATTGGATATGGGACTACAATAAATTTGTCGGCTGACATTTGGACACGTCGGCTGACATTTGGTGATGTCTGTTTCATGATACACATTGGATATGGGACTACAATAAATTTGTTAGTTTCTTCATCCAAAAATTACTTGTTGCTCAAACGGATGAACCTCGCACTATAGTAATTCCGGATGAAAGGAGTATGTCATTCTTTGGTTGTCATCACTTCGCATATAGGGCCAACTCTTTCATGTTAATGACTAATCCATCTCAATCCAGTTTACTTCTACCCAATCTGGTTAAACTTGGTTCCTGACTAATGTCTATGGCCCATGTGAACATGACATCAGACCAGATTTTATTAACCGGTTTCACAATTTCCCTATGGATGATAATGCTTGCTGGCTTATCTTAGGAGATTGTAACTATGTGAGATGTCCCCATAACAGAAACAGAAAGGGAGGGAGCATTCAAGACATTTCAACTTCAATGAAGCTATTAATCACTAGGCTCTGATTGAAATCCCATTGAAGTGCAGAAGCTTCACCTGGAGCAACATGCAAGAAGCACCCCTTCTAGAAAAACTTGACTGGTGTTTGATACGTCTCCAACGTATCTATAATTTATGAACTATTCATGCTATTAAATTATCCATCTTGGACCTTTAATGGGCTTTACTATGCACTTTTATATTATTTTTGGGACTAACCTATTGACCCAGAGCCCAGTGCCAGTTCCTGTTTTTTCCCTTGTTTCAGTGTTTCGAAGAAAAGGAATATCAAACAGAGTCGGAACGGAATGAAACCTTCTGGAGAAGTTATTTTTGGAAGGAAAGCAACCCGATAGACTTGGAGTGCACGTCAGGAAAGAAACGAGGGAGGCACGAGGCAGGGGGCACGCCCACCCTCCTGGGCGCGCCCTCCACCCTCGTGGGCCCCTCGTGGCTCCCCTGACGTATTTCTTCCGCCTATATATATCCATATACCCTAAAGCGATCGGGGAACAGAATAGATCGGGAGTTCCGCCGCCGCAAGCCTCTGTAGCCACCAAAAACCAATTGAGACCCTGTTCTGGCTCCCTGCCGGAGGGGGGAACCCTCACCGGTGGCCATCTTCATCATCCCGGCTCTCTCCATGACGAGGAAGGAGTAGTTCACCCTCGGGGCTGAGGGTATGTACTAGTAGCTTTGATCTCTCTCTCGTGTTCTTGATTTGGTACGATCTTGATGTATCGCGAGCTTTGCTATTATAGTTGGATCTTATGTTTCTTCTCCCCCTCTACTCTCTTGTAATTGATTGAGTTTTCCCTTTGAAGTTATCTTATCGGATTGAGTCTTTAAGGATTTGAGAATACTTGATGTATGTCTTGCCGTGCGTATCTGTGGTGACAATGGGATATCACGTGATTCACTTGATGTATGTTTTGGTGATCAACTTGCGGGTTCCGCCTGTGAACCTATGCATAGGGGTTGGCACACATTTTCGTCTTGATTCTCCGGTAGAAACTTTGGGGCACTCTTTGAGGTTCTATGTGTTGGTTGAATAGATGAATCTGAGATGGTGTGATGCATATCGTATAATCATACCCATGGATACTTGAGGTGACATTGGAGTATCTAGGTGACTTTAGGGTTTTGGTTGATTTGTGTCTTAAGGTGTTATTCTAGTACGAACTCTAGGGCTGTTTGTGACACTTATAGGAATAGCCCAACGGATTGATTGGAAAGAATAACTTTGAGGTGGTTTCGTACCCTACCACAATCTCTTCATTTGTTCTCCGCTATTAGTGACTTTGGAGTGACTCTTTGTTGCATGTTGAGGGATAGTTATATGATCCAATTATGTTATTATTGTTGAGAGAACTTGCACTAGTGGAAGTATGAACCCTAGGACTTGTTTCAACACATTGCAATACCGTTTATGCTCAGTTTTATCATTAGTTACCTTGCTGTTTTTGTATTTTCAGATTACAAAAACCTATATCTACCATCCATATTGCACTTGTATCACCATCTCTTCGCCGAACTAGTGCATCTATACAATTTACCATTGTATTGGGTGTGTTGGGGACACAAGAGACTCTTTGTTATTTGGTTGCAGGGTTGTTTGAGAGAGACCATCTTCATCCTACGCCTCCCACGGATTGATAAACCTTAGGTCATCCACTTGAGGGAAACTTGCTACTGTCCTACAAACCTCTGCACTTGGAGGCCCAACAACGTCTACAAGAAGAAGGTTGTGTAGTAGACATCAGTGTTTCACATCTGAAGCTTGGACTCTTTCATACCCAGACACCTTTGCTATCTCTCTTGCTAAAACTACTTTTGATCAGTTTCCTATCATGATAAAAATAGGAACTTCTATCCCCAGAGCTAAAATCTTTAGATTTGAGAACTTCTGGCCACAACATAGATAATTTAAAGATGTGGTTAAATCCATTTGGGAGCATGACATTGCTGAAACTGACAGTGCTAAGATCTTAGCTACCAAATTCAAGAGACTGGGGAAAGGACTTAGGCTTCGGGCTAGAACACTTTCTTGTTTGAAGAAAATCATCAATGATACTAATTACATGATCCTTTGTTATGATGTAATGGAAGAATTCAGGCCTCTGTCCCTAGCTGAATTTAATGGCAGATTCATACTCAAAGAGCACTTGGAGAAAGTTCTGGAAAACCAGAGAATCTACTGAAATAGAGAGCCACTATCAGAATGATCAAAGTGGGATACCAAGTATTTCCAAGCTAAGGATACCATTAAACACAAAAATAATCAAATTGCTATGCTTAGAGATGAACTTGGGCATGAGCATTTCGATCACCAAACTAAAGCTGCTATTCTCCACAGACCTTTCAAAGAGAGAATGCGCACTTCCACCACCACTCATAACCCCCTTTTATCTCCACACCCTGCTTTAGCACCATTATGAACTGCAGGATCTAGAGGCCCCTTTTACCAAGACTGAAATTGATGAGGTTATCAAGAACATGCCTGCTGATAAATCACCTGTACTAGATGGTTTCAATGTTACATTCCTTAAGTGTTTCTAGGATATTGTGGCATCCGATTTCTACAAATTCATTGAGGACTTCCATCAAGGCACTGTTAACATTCAGTGTATGAACTACTCCTTCATCACCCTGATTCTTAAGAAGGATTCTGCAGCTACACCTGGTGATTTCATGCTCATTTCTTTGCTTAATAAACTCTGAAAATCATCACAAAACTCTTGGCTAATAGATGAAGGAAATATGCCCTAGAGGCAATAATAAAGTTCTTATTTATATTTCCTTATATCATGATAAATGTTTATTATTCATGCTAGAATTGTATTAATCGGAAACTTAGTACATGTGTGAATACATAGACAAACAGAGTGTCACTAGTATGCCTCTACTTGACTAGCTCGTTGAATCAAAGATGGTTAAGTTTCCTAGCCATGGACATGAGTTGTCATTTGATTAACGGGTTCACATCATTAGAGAATGATGTGATTGACTTGACCCATTTCGTTAGCTTAGCATTTGACCATTTAGTATATTGCTATTGCTTTCTTCATGACTTATACATGTTCTTATGACTATGAGATTATGCAACTCCCGAATACCGGAGGAACACTTTGTGTGCTACCAAACGTCACAACGTAACTGGGTGATTATAAACGTGCTCTATAGGTATCTCCGATGGTACTTGTTGAGTTGGCATAGATCGAGATTAGGATTTGTCACTCCGATTGTCGGAGAGGTATCTCTGGGCCCTCTTGGTAATGCACATCACTATAAGCCTTGCAAGCAATGTGACTAATGAGTTAGTTGCAGGATGATGCATTACGGAATGAATAAAGAGACTTGCCGATAACGAGATTGAACTAGGTATTGAGATACCGACGATCGAATCTCGGGCAAGCAACATACCGATGACAAAGGGAACAACGTATGTTGTTATGCGGTTTGACCGATAAAGATCTTCGTAGAATATGTGGGAGCCAATATGAACATCCAGGTTCTGCTATTGGTTATTGACCGAAAATGTGTCTCGGTCATGTCTACATAGTTCTTGATCCCGTAGGGTCCGCGCGCTTAAAGTTCGGTGACGATCGATATTATGAGTTTATGTGTTTTGATGTACCGAAGGTAGTTCGGAGTCCCGGATGTGATCACGGACATGATGAGGAGTCTCGAAATGGTCGAGACATAAAGATTGATATATTGGACGGCTATCTTGGACACCGGAAGTGTTCCAATTGATTTCGAAGAAAACTGGAGTGTTGGAGGGTTACCGGAACCGCCCCCCTCCCCGGGGAACTAATAGGCCACATGGGCCTTAGTGGAGAGAGAGAGGGCCGGCCAGGGCAGGCCGCGCGCCCCCTCCCCCTCAGGTCCGAATTGGACTAGGGAAGGGGGGCAGCGCCCCCCTTTCCTTCTCCCTCTCCTCCTTCCTTTCCCCCTCCTAGTAGGACTAGGAAAGGGGAGTCCTACTCCTACTAGGAGGGGACTCCTTCTCTCCTGGCACGCCCCAAGGGCCAGCCGGCCTCCCCCTTGCTCCTTTATATACGGAGGCAGGGGGCACCCTAGAACACACAAGTTGATCACTGATCTCTAAGCCGTGTGCGGTGCCCCCTCCACCATAATCCACATCGGCCATATCGTCGTAGTGCTTAGGTGAAGCCCTGCGCCGGTAGCTTCATCATCACCATCATCACGCCGTCGTGCTGACGAAGCTCTCCCTCGACACTCTGCTGGATCATGAGTTCGTGGGATGTCACCGAGCTGAACGTGTGCAGATCGCGGAGGTGTCGTACGTTTGGTACTAGGATCGGTCGATCGTGAAGACGTACGACTACATCAACCGCGTTGTCATAACGCTTCCGCTTTCAGTCTACGAGGGTACGTGGACAACACTCTCCCCTCTCGTTGCTATGCATCACCATGATCTTGCGTGTGCGTAGGAAAATTTTGAAATTACTACGTTCCCCAACAGTAGTATCAGAGCCAGGTTTATGCGTAGATGTTATATGCACGAGTAGAACACAAGTGAGTTTTGGGCGATAATAGTCATACTACTTACCAGCATGTCATACTTTGATTTGGCAGTATTGTTGGATGAAGCGGCCCAGATCGACATTACGTGTACGCTTACGCGAGACTGGTTCTACCGACGTGCTTCGCACACAGGTGGCTGGCGGGTGTCAGTTTCTCCAACTTTAGTTGAATCTAGTGTGGCTACGCCTAAGGGAGTCCTAGATTAAGGGGTCCTCGGGCGTCTGGACTATGGTACGTGGGCCGGACTAATGGATTGTGAAGATACAAGACCGAAGACTATCTCCCGTGTCCGGATGGGACTCTCCTTGGTGTGGAAGGCAAGGTTGGCGTCTTGATATGAAGATTCCTTTCTGTGTAACCGACTTTGTACAACCCTAGTCCCCCCCCGGTGTCTATATAAACAGGAGGGCTTAGTCCGTAGGGACAAGAATCATACTCATAGTCATACATGCTAAGCTTTTAAGGTTTTAGCCATTACGATATCGAGGTAGATCAAATCTTGTAACACTCATATTCATCAAGATCAATCAAGCAGGAAGTAGGGTATTACCTCCATAGAGAAGGCCTGAACCTGGGTAAAATCGTGTCCCCTGTCTCCTGTTATCATCGACCTTAGACGCACAGTTCGGGACCCCCTACCCGAGATCCGCCGGTTTTGACACTGATATTGGTGCTTTCATTGAGAGTTCCACTGTGTCATCGTCAAGAGGTTCGTTGGCCCCGTCAATCAGCTACAACAACATTGTCCAGGGAGAAACCTTCCTCCCCGGACAGATCTTCGTATTCGGCGGCTTCGCACTGCGGGCCAACTCGCTTGGCCATCTAGAGTAGATTGATAGCTACGCCCCTGGCCATCAGGTCAGATTCAGAAGCTTGAACTATCTCGCGGACAGCCGCGGACACTTGATCTTGGACGGATTCGAGACCGCGGCAGTAGACGCTCCCTGTCACCATGATGAACATGACCTAAATCTGTCATCGAACCATACCCAGGAGATAGCGCATGCAACTGCCCCGGCCCTAGATCCAGAGCAGATCACGCCATCCGAGGATGGGAGGCTCAATCCCGCCACGGAGGCCGCAAACTCAGCGGCGTTGGAGCCGCACACAGACCCAACCTCGAGTGGGATCCGTGTCACCGGAACCTCGGACTCGTGTCCGGCTACAGGTTCCGAACTATGCGCGTCCGCGCATGTCGAGCTTGATCAGACATCGATCGTCGAATTCAGCTCCGCAGACATCTTCCGACACTCGCCTTTAGACGACGTGCTAAACTCATTAAAAACACTCTCCTTAGCAGGGGACTCACATCCGAATTATATCCGGTTCGAACTGGAGGCTAATGACAGATAATTTCATTTCCCACCCACCACCCACTTCATAGCCACTGTCAAGGACCTAACCGACATGCTCGATTACGGCTCCGACGACATCGACGGTATGGACGACGATGCCGGAGAAGAGGAGGCCCAAAGCCCGCCGTTCACTGGACGTTGGACGACCACCTCCTCGTATGACGTATACATTGTGGACACACCTGAAGAGAACAAGGGCGACAACAAGAAGGATCCAGTTCAGGATAAACCTCCTGAGATACCACCAAAGCGCCGGCGTCAACGGCGCCGCTCTAAATCAGGCCGCAGCAAAGATAGTAACACCGGCACTGGAGAAGATAACACTCCGGACGGTGCCGAAGGCAATGAAGACCCAGTTGAGGAAACTTCTGAACAAGATGAACGGGAAGACGGGCAAGTTAGCCCTGATGAACAGGCCACACACGAAGACTCGGAGGACAGTAATTACATTCCGCTCTCCGAGGATGATATGAGCCTCGGCACCGAGGATTTTACTGTGCCTGAGGAACCTCTTGAACAGGAGCGCTTTAAGCGCCGGCTAATAGCCACAGCACGGAGTCTGAAAGAGAAACAACAACAGCTTCAAGCTGATCAAGATCTGCTCAATAATAGATGGACTGATTTCCTGGCAGCCGAGGAATACGGCCTAAAGTGCCAAGCCAAAAGTTACCCGAAGCGCAAATTGCTACCTCAGTTCGATGATGAGGCGTTGGAGCCCGTACCATCATCACGCAATGCGGTTGACCGACCACCATCTTGTCGGGATAAAGCGGCAACTCAAGCTGAATATCAACCTGCCCCACCTCACCGTAAAGGCAGAGATAAAACAGCTAGGGGACACACATTTGACCGACGGCAGGACTTGGACAGCAGAGCAGGTCAGAACAGATCGATCTATGGATCACGGGGACGTGCCCCGACACGCGATAACGGCTATCTAGCCGGACGCAACAGTCACACTCATGCCCGGGCCGAGAACCGCAGACGGACTCCATCCGAGCTATGTCGTGACGTGGCCCGATATAGAGGCGCCGCTCACCCACTTTGCTTCACCGACGAAGTAATGGAGCACGGATTCCCAGAAGGGTTTAAACCCATGAATATCGAATCATACGATAGAACAACAGATCCCGCAATATGGATTGAGGACTTTCTTCTCCATATCCACCTGGCCCGCGGTGATGATCTCCACGCCATTAAATACCTCCCACTAAAACTAAAGGGACCAGCTTGGCACTGGCTAAATAGCCTTCCAGAGAACTCCGTTGGCAGCTGGGAAGACCTGGAAGACGCATTTCGCGATAACTTCCAAGGTACATATGTCCGGCCACCAGACGCCGATGACTTAAGCCACATTATCCAGCAGCCCGAGATCCGGGCAATTCCGAAGTCCGAGGCGGTAACGGAAAGCCACGACACAATAAACACAAGCATCCTAATAGTGATGAAATAACGCGAGACACAGCGATCAACGCCAGATTCAGTGGCTCCAAGCCCGGTCAATGGAAAAAGCCATCCAAGGCAAATAGAGACGGACCATCCAATCTTGACAAGATATTGGATCGGCCCTGCCAGATTCATGGCACCCCCGATAAACCAGCTACTCACACTAAGAGAAGATGCTGGGTCTTCAAACAAGCCGGCAAGCTTAAAGCCGAACACAAGGGGAAGGGGCCGCCCAGTGACAGCGATGATGGAGAGATTCGCCAGCCGAATACCGGGGTTCAGAAGCAATTTCCTCCCGAAGTGAAAACCGTAAATATGGTATACGCGACGCAGACCCCTACAGGGGAGCATAAGCGCGCACTACGGGACGCATACGCCATAGAGCGGGTTCCCCCAAAAATTAGTCATATCCGTCCTGAAGGTTCGACAGCTCTGATCATCGATGGGTTTCATCTCAAGGAAGTCCTTATGGACGGCGACAGTAGCCTTAATCTACTGTACCAAGACACTATCCACAAAATGGGCATTGATCCTTCCAGAATCAAACCCACTACAACAATCCTCAAGGAGCAGTACCCGGTGTAGAAGCTCACTGCATGGGCTCCATCACATTGGAAGTCATTTTTGATTCGCCAAACAACTTCCGAAGCGAGGGCTTGACCTTTGACATTGCCCCATTCCATAGTGGCTACCATGCACTTCTGGGGCATACTGTTCTTGCTCAATTTAATGTGGTCCCACTCTACGCCCTCGCAAAACTAAAAATGCCCGGTCCACACGGCGTCATAACAATAAACAGAAATACGGAACACTCCCTCCGTACACGGGATTGTACCACGGCTATTTTAGCCGAAGTACAAAGCGGCATCGTCAAGCCGCACAACTCATTGGCCATTAAGTCGCCGGTTTCTATTAAATGGAACCGATCTATCTCAGAGTGGGATTAGCAGTTCAGCCTCCGCCGTTCGCCTCACAATCACGTGAAGTTTACACTGCGCATACATAATTATGCACTCAAAATACCCTGGCCATCGGCGGAGGCACAATACGGGCAAGCCTACAAGCACTCCCGTTTCCTCCTTTTCATTTCTAACTATTTATTTTTATCTTATGACAGGTGATGCAAAATATTGCTCATCTCGCAGACTCTTTCGGAGTTCAGCTTCATACACTTACACAAAGGTTATTCCTGTTAAAGGAATCCTCTAACCAAGGCAAGGCGGCGCAGACGTGCGACAGGAGGTCCAAATAATTTTGTAGACCGCACTCTCCATTTTGAGCCTGTAAAGTGCCTTCTCCCTCAGCCTTCGACCACCGGCATGTCAAATAGCCTGGGTCGTGGCATTTTTATTTGTAAAATGGCAATTGACATATCGATCAGGTACAGTAAACATAATCCGTATCCAGTATTCGCTTTTTCTAAAAGAGCTGAATTTCTTCGGTTGTTTTGTTGGGGAACATAGCAGAAATTCAAAATTTTCTACGCATCACCAAGATCAATCTATGGAGTTTACTGGCAACGAGAGGGAAGGATTGCATCTACATACCCTTGTAGATCGCGAGCGGAAGCGTTCAAGAGAACGGGGTTGATGGAGTCGTACTCGTCGTGATCCAAATCACCGATGATCCTAGCGCCGAACGGACGGCACCTCCGCGTTCAACACACGTATGGAGCAGCGACATCTCCTCCTTCTTGATCCAGCAAGGGGGAGGAGAGGTTGATGGACATCCAGCAGCACGACAGCGTGGTGGTGGAAGTAGCGGGATTCCAACAGGGCTTCGCCAAGCGCTGCGGGAGGAGGGAGATGTGTCACGGGAGGGAGAGGGAGGCGCCAGGGCTTAGGTGCTGCTGCCCTCCCTCCCCCCACTATTTATAGGGGTCCTGGGGGGGTGCCGGCCACCCTGGGGATCCCATCTGAGGGGGGGCGGCGGCCAAGGGGGTGGCTTGCCCCCCAAGGCAAGTGGGGCGCCCCCCACCCCTAGGGTTTCCAACCCTAGGCACAGGGGGGGCCCAAGGGGGGCACCCCAGCCCACTAAGGGCTGGTTCCCTTCCCACTTCAGCCCATGGGGCCCTCCGGGATAGGTGGCCCCACCTGGTGGACCCCCGGGACCCTTCCGGTGGTCCCGGTACAATACCAATAACCCCCGAAACTTTCCCGGTGGCCGAAACTGGACTTCCTATATATAATTCTTCACCTCCGGACCATTCCGGAACTCCTCGTGACGTCCGGGATCTCATCCGGGACTCCGAACAACTTTCGGGTTTCCGCATACTAATATCTCTACAACCCTAGCGTCACCGAACCTTAAGTGTGTAGACCCTACGGGTTCGGGAGACATGCAGACATGACCGAGGCGCCTCTCCGGTCAATAACCAACAGCGGGATCTGGATACCCATGTTGGCTCCCACATGTTCCACGATGATCTCATCGGATGAACCACGATGTCGAGGATTCAATCAATCCCGTATACAATTCCCTTTGTCAATCTGTATGTTACTTGCCCGAGATTCGATCGTCGGTATCCCGATACCTTGTTCAATCTCGTTACCGGCAAGTCTCTTTACTCGTTCCGTAACACATCATCCCATGATCAACTCCTTGGTCACATTGTGCACATAATGATGATGTCCTACCGAGTGGGCCCAGAGATACCTGTCCGTTTACACGGAGTGACAAATCCCAGTCTCGATTCGTGCCAACCCAACAGACATTTTCGGAGATACCTGTAGTGCACCTTTATAGCCACCCAGTTACGTTGTGACATTTGGTACACCCAAAGCATTCCTACGGTATCCGGGAGTTGCACAATCTCATGGTCTAAGGAAATGATACTTGACATTAGAAAAGCTCTTAGCAAATGAACTACACGATCTTGTGCTAGGCTTAGGATTGGGTCTTGTCCATCACATCATTCTCCTAATGATGTGATCCCGTTATCAACGACATCCAATGTCGATGGTCAGGAAACCGTAACCATCTATTGATCAACGAGCTAGTCAACTAGAGGCTTACTAGGGACATGGTGTTGTCTATGTATCCACACGTGTATCTGAGTTTCCTATCAATACAATTCTAGCATGGATAATAAACGATTATCATGAACAAGGAAATATAATAATAACCAATTTATTATTGCCTCTAGGGCATATTTCCAACAGTCTCCCACTTGCACTAGAGTCAATAATCTAGTTCACATCACCATGTGATTAACACTCACAGGTCACATCACCATGTGACCAACGTCCAAAGAGTTTACTAGAGTCAACAATCTAGTTCACATCACTATGTGATTAACACTCAATGAGTTCTGGTTTGATCATGTTATGCTTGTGAAAGAGGTTATTAGTCAACGGTTCTGAACCTTTCAGATCCATGTGTGCTTTACGAATATCTATGTCATCTTGTGGATGCTACCACGCGCTACTTGGAGCCATTTCAAATAACTGCTCTACTATACGAATCCGGTCTACTACTCAGAGTCATCCGGATTAGTGTCAAAGTTCGCATCGACGTAACCCTTTACGACGAACTGCTTTTCACCTCCATAATCGAGAAAATTCCTTAGTCCACTAGATACTAAGGATAAGTTCGACCGCTGTCATGTGATCCATTCCCGGATCACTATTGTACCCCTTGACCAACTCATGGCAAGGCACACTTCATGTGCGGTACACAGCATAGCATACTGTAGAGCCTACGTCTAAAGCATAGGGGACGACCTTCGTCCTTTCTCTCTCTTCTGCTGTGGTCAGGTCTTGAGTCTTAATCAATACTCACACCTTGTAACACAGCCAAGAACTCCTTCTTTGCTGATCTATTTTGAACTCTTTCAAAATCATGTCAAGGTGTGCGTTCTTTGAAAGTATCATCAGGCGTCTTGATCTATCTCTATAGATCTTGATGCCCAATATGTAAGCAGCTTTATCCAGGTCTTCCTTTGAAAAACTCCTTTCAAACAACCCTTTATGCTTTCTAGAAATTTTACATCATTTCGGATCAACAATATGTCATTCACATATACTTATCAGAGATGTTGTAGCGCTCCCACTCACTTTATTGTAAATACAAGTTTCTAACAAACTTTGTATAAACCCAAAAACTTTGATCACTCCATCAAAGCGTATATTCTGACTCCGAGATGCTTGCTCTAGTCCATGGAAGGATCGCTGGAGCTAGCATACCTTTTAGCATCCTTAGGATCGACAAAACCTTTCTGATTGTATCACATACAACCTTTCCTTACGAAAACTGGTAAGGAAACTTGTTTGACATCCATCTGCCAGATTTCATAAATGCAGCTAATGCTAACATGATTCCGACGGACTTAAGCATCGCTACGGATGAGAAAAATCTCATCGTAGTCAACTCCTTGAACTTGTGAAAATACTCTTTGCCACAAGTCGAGCTTCATAGACGGTAACCTTACCGTCCACGTCCGTCTTCTTCTTAAAGATCCATTTATCTCAATGGCTTACCGATCATCGGGCAAGTTCACCAAAGTCCATGCTTTGTTCTGATACATGGATCATATCTCAGATTTCATGGCTTCTAACCATTTGTCGGAATATGGGCCCACCATCGCTTCTCCATAGCTCGTAGGTTAAGTATTGTCTAACAACATGATATCTAAGACAGGATCACGTACCACTCTGAAGTAGTACGCATCCTCGTCGTCCTACGAGGTTTGGTATTGACTTGATCCGAAGTTTCATGATCACTATCATAAGCTTCCACTTCAATTGGTGTAGGTGCCACAGGAACAACTTCCTGTGCCCTGCTACACACTAGTTGAAGTTATGGTTCAATAACCTCATCAAGTCTCCACCATCCTCCCACTCAATTCTTTCGAGAGAAACTTTTCCTCGAGAAAGGACCTGTTTCTAGAAGCAATTACTTTTGCTTCCAGATCTGAAATAGGAGGTATACCCAACTGTTTTGGGTATTCTATGAAGATGCATTTATCCGCTTTGGGTTCGAGCTTATCAGCCTGAAACTTTTTCACATAAGCATCGCAGCCCCAAACTTTTAAGAAACGACAATTTAGGTTTCTCTAAACGGTGTCGTCTCAACGGAATTGCGTGGTGCCCCTTTTAAAGTGAATGCGGTTGTCTCTAATGCCTAACCCATAAACGATAGTTGTAATTCGATAAGAGACATCATGGTATGCACCATATCCAATAGGGTGCAGTTATGATGTTCGGACACACCATCACACTGTGGTGTTCCAGGCGGTATTAATTGTGAAACACTTTCCACAATGTCTTAATTGTGTGCCAAACTCGTAACTCAGATATCTCTATGATCATATCATAGACATTTTATCCTCTTGTCACGACGATCTTCAACTTCACTCTGAAATTACTTGAACCTTTCAATAATTCAGACTTGTTTTTCATCAAGTAAATATTCTTAGCATCTACTCAAATCATCTGTGAAGTAAGAACATAACGATATCCACTGCATGCCTCAGCACTCATTGGACTGCATACATCAAAATGTATTACTTCCAATAAGTTGCTCTCTTGTTCCATCTTACTGAAAATGAGGCCTTTCAGTCATCTTGCCCATGTGGTATGATTTGCATGTCTCAAGTGATTCAAAATCAAGTGAGTCCAAACGATCCATCTGCATGGAGTTTCTTCATGCATATATACCAATAGACATGGTTCGCATGTCTCAATCTTTTCAAAAACGAGTGAGTCCAAAGATCCATCTACATGGAGCTTCTACATGCGTTCTATACCAATATGACTCAAATGGCAGTGCCACAAGTATGTGGTACTATCATCACTATTTTATATCTTTTGGCACGAACATGTGTATCACTGCGATCGAGATTCATTTTAGGTGCAAGACCATTGAAGGTATTATTCAAATAAACAGAGTAACCATTATTCTCCTTAAATGAATAACCGTATTGCGATAAACATAATCCAATCATGTTTATGCTCAACGCAAACACCAAATAACAATTATTTAGGTTTAACACCAATCTCGATGGTAGAGGGAGCATGCGATGCTTGATCACATCAACCTGGGAAACACTTCCAACACACATCGTCATCTCACCTTTAGCTAGTCTCCATTTATTCCGCAACTTTTTTTTGAGTTACTAACACTTAGCAACCGAACCTGTATCTATTACCTTGGTGCTGCTAGGAGTACTAGTAAAGTACACATTCATATAATGTATATCCAATATACTTCTGTCGACCTTGCCTGCCTTCTCATCTACCAAGTATCTAGGGTAATTCTGCTTCAGTGACCGTTCCCCTCATTACAGAAGCACTTAGTCTCGGGTTTGGGTTCAACCTTGGGATTTTTCACTAGAGCAGCAAATGATTTGCTGTTTCATGAAGTATCCCTTTTGCCCTTGCCCTTCTAGAAACTAGTGGTTTGCCAACCATCAACAATTGATGCTCCTTCTTGATTTCTACTTTCGCGGTGTCAAACATCGCGAGTTGCCCAAGGATCATCATATCTATCCCTGATATGTTATAGTTCATCACGAAGCTCTAATAGCTTGGTGGCAGTGACTATGGAGAACCATCACTATCTCATCTGGAAGATTAACTCCCACTTGATTCAAGCGATTGTGGTACTCAGACAATCTGAGCACATGCTCAACGATTGAGCTTTTCTCCCTTAGTTTGCAGGCTTAAGAAACTTGTCAGAGGTCTCATACCTCTTGACATGGGCACTAGTCTGAAATCCCAATTTCAGTCTTCGGAACATCTCATATGTTCTGGGACGTTTCAAAACGTCTTTGGTGCCACAATTCTAAACTGTTAGCATTACGCACTGAACTATCACGTAGTCATCAAAACGTGTATGTCAGATGTTTCGCAACATCTACAGACGACGCTGAGGTTCAGCACACCGAGCGGTGCATTAAGGACATAAGCCTTCTGTGCAGCAATGAGGACAATCCTCTGTTTACGGACCCAGTCCGCATAATTGCTACTATCAACTTTCAACTAAATTTTCTCTAGGAACATATCTTAAACAGTAGAACTAAAGCGTAAGCTATGACATAATTTGCAAAGACCTTTTGACTATGTTCATGATAATTAAGTTCATCTGATTATTTAATGAACTCCCACTCAGATAGACATCCCTCTAGTCATCTAAGTGATACATGATCCGAGTCAAACTAGGCCGTGTCCGATCATCACGTGAGACGGACTAGTCATCATCGGTGAACATCTCCATGTTGATCGCATCTACTATACGACTCATGTTCGACCTTTCGATCTCTTGTGTTCCGAGGCCATGTCTGTACATGCTAGGCTCGTCAAGTCAACCTAAGTGTTTTGCATGTGTTCCGAGGCCATGTCTGTACATGCTAGGCTCGTCAACACCCGTTGTATTCGAACGTTAGAATCTATCACACCCGATCATCACGTGGTGCTTCGAAACAACGAACCTTCGCAACGGTGCACAGTTAGGGGGAACACGTCTCTTGAAATTTTAGTGAGGGATCATCTTATTTATGCTACCGTCGTTCTAAGCAAATAAGATGTAAACATGATAAACATCACATGCAAATCATAAAGTGACGTGATATGGCCAATATCATCCTGCGCCTTTGATCTCCATCTTCGAGGCGCGGCATGATCACCTTCGTCACCGGCATGACACCATGATCTCCATCATCATGATCTCCATCATTGTGTCTTCATGAAGTTGTCTCGCCAACTATTACTTCTACTACTATGGCTAACGGTTAGCAATAAAGTAAAGTAATTACATGGCGTTTTCATTGACACGCAGGTCATACAATAAATTAAGACAACTCCTATGGCTCCTGCCGGTTGTCATACTCATCGACATGCAAGTCGTGATTCCTATTACAAGAACATGATCAATCTCATACATCACATATATCATTCATCACATCCTTTTGGCCATATCACATCACATAGCATACCCTGCAAAAACAAGTTAGACGTCCTCTAATTGTTGTTGCATGTTTTACGTGGCTGCTATGGGATTCTAGCAAGAACGTTTCTTACCTACGCAAAAGCCACAACGTGATATGCCAATTTCTATTTACCCTTCATAAGGACCCTTTTCATCGAATCCGATCCGACTAAAGTGGGAGAGACAGACACCCGCTAGCCACCTTATGCAACTAGTGCATGTCAGTCGGTGGAACCTGTCTCACGTAAGTGTACGTGTAAGGTCAGTCCGGGCCGCTTCATCCCACGATGCCGCCGAATCAAGATAAGACTAGTAACGGCAAGTAAATTGACAAAATCGACGCCCACAACTACTTTGTGTTTTACTCGTGCATAGAAACTACGCATAGACCTAGCTCATGATGCCACTGTTGGGGAACGTACCAGAAATTCAAAATTTTCTACGCATCACCAAGATCAATCTATGGAGTTTACTGGCAACGAGAGGGAAGGAGTGCATCTACATACCCTTGTAGATCGTGAGCGGAAGCATTCAAGAGAACGGGGTTGATGGAGTCGTACTCGTCGTGATCCAAATCACCGATGATCCTAGCGCCGAACGGACGGCACCTCCGCGTTCAACACACGTACGGAGCAGCGACGTCTCCTCCTTCTTGATCCAGCAAGGGGGGAGGAGAGGTTGATGGAGATCCAGCAGCACGACGGCGTGGTGGTGGAAGTAGCGGGATTCCAACAGGGCTTCGCCAAGCGCTGCAGGAGGAGGGAGATGTGTCACGGGAGGGAGAGGGAGGCGCCAGGGCTTAGGTGCTGCTGCCCTCCCTCCCCCCACTATTTATAGGGGTCCTGGGGGGCGCCGGCCACCCTGGAGATCCCATCTGAGGGGGGGCGGCGGCCAAGGGGGTGGCTTGCCCCCAAGGCAAGTGGGGCGCCCCCCACCCCTAGGGTTTCCAACCCTAGGCACAGGGGGAGGCCCAAGGGGCGCGCCCCAGCCCACTAAGGGCTGGTTCCCTTCCCACTTCAGCCCATGGGGCCCTCCGGGATAGGTGGCCCCACCCGGTGGACCCCCGGGACCCTTCCGGTGGTCCCGGTACAATACCGATAACCCCCGAAACTTTCCCGGTGGCCGAAACTGGACTTCCTATATATAATTCTTCACCTCCGGACCATTCCGGAACTCCTCGTGACGTTCGGGATCTCATCCGGGACTCCGAACAACTTTCGGGTTTCCGCATACTAATATCTCTACAACCCTAGCGTCACCGAACCTTAAGTGTGTAGACCCTACGGGTTCGGGAGACATGCAGACATGACCGAGACGCCTCTCCGGTCAATAACCAACAGCGGGATCTAGATACCCATGTTGGCTCCCACATGTTCCACGATGATCTCATCGGATGAACCACGATGTCGAGGATTCAATCAATCCCGTATACAATTCCCTTTGTCAATCGGTATGTTACTTGCCCGAGATTCGATCGTTTGTATCCCGATACCTTGTTCAATCTCGTTACCGGCAAGTCTCTTTACTCGTTCCGTAATACATCATCCCATGATCAACTCCTTGGTCACATTGTGTACATAATGATGATGTCCTACCGAGTGGGCCCAGAGATACCTCTCCGTTTACACGGAGTGACAAATCCCAGTCTCGATTCGTGCCAACCCAACAGACACTTTCGGAGATACCTGTAGTGCACCTTTATGGCCACCCAGTTACGTTGTGACGTTTGGTACACCCAAAGCATTCCTACGGTATCCGGGAGTTGCACAATCTCATGGTCTAAGGAAATGATACTTGACATTAGAAAAGCTCTTAGCAAACGAACTACACGATCTTGTGCTAGGCTTAGGATTGGGTCTTGTCCATCACATCATTCTCCTAATGATGTGATCCCGTTATCAACGACATCCAATGTCGATGGTCAGGAAACCGTAACCATCTATTGATCAACGAGCTAGTCAACTAGAGGCTTACTAGGGACATGGTATTGTCTATGTATCCACACATGTATCTGAGTTTCCTATCAATACAATTCTAGCATGGATAATAAACGATTATCATGAACAAGGAAATATAATAATAACCAATTTATTATTGCCTCTAGGGCATATTTCCAACATGTTTCACACTCGCACCTCGGCACAGGTTGCCAGGGGCTCGATATGGGAACAAATGAATCGCCGACAAGTCCGAACAGCTTTATAGCACACTTCCGCGTCGTGAGTTTGGCCTTATATGCATCAGCTCCGAATCATGTCTTTGGTAAATAGTTGGGTTGCCCGGCTCCTGTGCTTACTACCTTAAGTTCCGCTATATCGGCTAGGGTAGTAAAGGGAGAACTACTGCGATTGTGTCCTGGTTTATCCGGATGAGCACCTCAGTAGAGAAAGCCGAAAACTGACTGTCATGATGCGGCGAGAGCTGGTCAACCACTCGATGACTTATTAGAATCTTTCGCGATTCCTTCTGTATTACACGAAGGACCGTTCTTCCGGTCACCCATGTAATGCACTGTATTCGGATAACTGCGTACATACCATGGGCTATATCGTAGACCCACCGTCAAACTCCTATGGCTCAGTGAAAGTGCTAAAGCCCTATAGTCTGATTGCCTAGTTCGCCGCATTGACACCTCCTTCATGGACCAAGACGTTGGATCAAGAGTGATCAAGTGCTTTTCCGAACACCCCTATATTTTATACGAGGGGGCTGAAGCCGACGACTGGAAAACTTTCAGATTATACAAAAATGGCCGCACAGGAGGAGCCACAACCTTTAGGCATAACCTTAACATATAATAATATAGTTTTTACAATTTCAATACATTTCACTCGAATATCATCTCTTTCGAGCACTGACCCTCTATCAAGCGGGCACCCTCTAAGACATCCTCAAAATAATACTCTGGCGTGTGATGCTCCTTGCCCTTGGGTGGATTTTTCGCTGCAATATCGGTGGCCTTCATCTTCGCCCAGTACGTCTTGACACGGGCAAATGCCATCCGTGCACCTTCAATGCATGTTGATCGCTTAACAACATCGATACGCGTCACCGCATCAACTAGTCGCTTCACCAAACCGAAATAACTCTTCGGAACTGCCTCAGTCGGCCACAGCCGGACTACGACGTCCTTCATGGCAGAACCGGATATCATGTGGGTTCGGCCCATTGGACCATCTGTTCGTTCTGCAACAGCGGACGTTCGGCGTGCCGAATTGTGACCAGAAAAGCTTATCCATTGCATACCCTTCTCGCGCTTCGTAAAACTGTGCCGCATCGGAGGCACTCTTCGGCAAGTCAAAAAAGGCATTTGGGGAGCTCCACATCTGATTAAGCGGGGAATACTTTGGATCGCCGAATTTAGTCTGTAATAAGAAAGGCTTACCGGCCGCTATCTCCCCAGCTTGCCGGATCTCTTCCCGAGCTGCTCTAGACTCAGATCGTGCTTCTTTCGCCTCTTGTAATGCCTTGTCAAGATCGGCTGCTTTGGCCTTGTTATCCTTCTCGAGGAATTCACACCGGATAGTGGCTTCCTTCAGCTCACGCGCCATAGTATCCATTCTCTCTTCACACTGGCACTGAGCAGCCTGTCCGGCTTCTAACTCATCAGCTGCCTTCTGGGCAGTCAAATTACCCATCCGGGGTTGCTCCTTGGCTCGGGCAAGTTCACCCCAAAGGGTCTCAACCGCGGCAGCACCATCTACAGATACGCATGTCTCAGAATATAATTCTAGCTTCGTGCTCATGTTATTATATACATACCCTAACACATACTTTGCGCCTCGTCGAGTCGCCTGTTAATAAGTGTGATGTCGTTATCCGCCACATCAAGCTTGTGCTCCAGACCTGCAACCTCTGTAGCATGGGCAGTCGTCATGGAGGTAACAGCCTGTGTTTCATGTTATTAGATTATTTCCTGGGGACATCTTTTTCGATCCTCTGATTGCCTACCTTTGGGCACCAACCAGAGTCTCAGGGGCTACTATCTATACACAGGTGCATTTTGTGTATACAACACAATCGGAAATATAACATTACATACCTCAAAGCCTCTTAGCAGGCCCATGAAGGCTTCATTCAATCCGCTTTTCACGGACAGAATCCTCTCAACCACCGTATCCATCAAGGTACGATGCTCCCCTGAGATTGACGTATACCGTAACATGTCCGTCAGTGTATCCAGCGCCTCCGGATTCCTGGAAGCAGCTGTGGCAGTATGGACTCCCTTTGAAAGGGTATGTCTACTCGACCCTAGAGTCATCTCCGGCTTTAAACTAGATAGTCCGAAGCCTTTATTGTTGGCCCCCGTAGGGACCGCACACTTCGGACCCTGGGCAGCCGAAGTTTCACCTTAGGGCGTTGTCTCCATTATCCCCTGTTGATCGGGAGAGACCCTCCGGGATGACACCTCGACGTCGTCCGCCCTGTTGGGCGAAGAAGCTTGTGGAGGCGTCTCGCTTTCCATCATCTCTGGAAGAAGGTCCCCCGAGGAGGAGGATTGTTGAGGAAGACCGTGTGCCGGACTACAAAACGCGTATTATAGATGTTACTTTTGTAACGAGAAATGGAACGGGGTATGTTTAAATATCTTTGTTCACTTACGATTCGGCTGGAGGCTTGTCCTTACGAAGAAACTGTGCGACAACGACACCTTCCGAGCCTCAGCCACCTGACAAGGGCATTTTGCCTCGCTTAGGAGACCTTACCTCCCAACTTTCGGAGGCGGCCCTTTTCTTGCCATAGGAAGAAAGGATGTCAGCTTCTCCTTCTCTTTTGTCTTCGGAAGAGGTGGCCCTAATCTCCCCGGACACAGGGTGTGGTTTGCCTCCGGGATGGAAGCCACCTTTGGCTCCCCCGCTCTCCTCATTCTCCTCTTCCACCGGCGCCTGGTATGGCGCTGGGACCAGCATCCTTATTAGCACGGGACTAGCTGAGTCTTCGGGAAGAGGAGCCGAACACCTGATTCGCTCCGCCTTCTTTATCCAGCCCTGGAAAAAGATGGTTTTCTCAGTATCCTATTATGAGATGCTTATTTAAGTTGTATTCAAGAGTTAAGTGCTTACCGAGGTATCCGAATGGTTGTAGTCAAGGCCGACGTCCTCTGTAGTATCCGGCCACTGTTTTTGTTTCCCGAAAAATAACTTCCACATTCCTATGTGCGTCGCATCGAAGAAGTGCTGATGGGTTTGTGGTCCTTCTGGATTAAACTCCCACATACGGAGGGGCCGTCTTTGGCACGGGAGGACCCGACGGACTAGCATTACTTGAACCACGTCGATAAGTTCGGTGTTCTTCTCAAGGAGACTCCAGATGCGGCTCTGTACAGTCAACACTTCATCGGTTGATACCCATTCCAACCCCTTATTGACCCATGATGCGAGCTGAATTGCAGGGCCGGATCAGAACGCAGGTATAGCTACCCACTTGGTACCACGGGGTTCAGTGATGTTAAACCACTCCCGCTGCCATAAATCAGAAGATTCTGTGAAGGATCCTTTTAGCCAAGGAGCATTGATAAGTTTGCCCACTGTAGCACCACCGCACTCTTCTCGTTCCCCGTCGACTACCTTCGGCTTCACATTAAAGGTCTTCAGCCACAAGCCGAAGTGTAGGGGAATGCGGAGGAAAGCTTCACACGTAATAATGAACGCCGAGACGTGAAGGAAGGAGTCCGGAGTTAGATCGTGAAAATCTAGCCCGTAATAGAACATAAGCCCTCGAACAAAGGGGTGGAGAGCGAACCCTAGCCCTCGGAGGAAGTGGGAGATGAACATGACTCTCTCGCTGGATCTGGGAGTAGGAATAACCTGCCCTTGAGCGAGAAGCCTGTGGGGGATTTCTGCGGTCAGGTATCTGGCCGCCTGGAGCTTCGCGATATCCTCCTCTGTGACGGAGGAAGGCACCCATCGACCTTGAGGGCTGGGACCGGACATGACTGGGAAGCTCGAAACAACCGAAACCTTGGACGCTGGAGCTTGAGGTTGGAAAGGCTAAGGAAAGGGTTGGTGTAAAGAAACCAGACGGGCCTTAGTCCCTTTATAAAGGTAGTAAATATCGAACGCCTCCTCCTCGACCTTGGAACCTGCCTATTCTTAAGGAATCATGCCAACCGGACGGTTGGAATACCCACGCTCGTGTTGATGAGAATCCCGCAATAAGGGGACACGATCTCTGCTTTGACAAGACGTGCCAATGAGACCGCATCTCGAAGCGGCAGGCTGAAAAACGGTTCAAAATAATGACCGGATGATGACGTGGTGTCACCTTACCAAAAGTTGTCAGCGGATTGGACTCGTGAAATATTATACTCTCTGCAGTTGTGTGGGGAATTTGTTTTACAGAGTCGAACACGTTCGCTGCGTCCGAAGACTGTGTTGGAGTATTCGGAGAAGGAACCCGCCTTGCAATGCCGAAGATAATCTGCGCACCGGATACCTCGTCATTGAAGCCTGGTTCAGGGGCTACTGAGGGAGTCCTGGATTAAGGGGTCCTCGAGCGTCCGGACTATGGTACGTGGGCCAGACTAATGGGCTGTGAAGATACAAGACCGAAGACTATCTCCCATGTCCGGATGGGACTCTCCTTGGCGTGGAAGGCAAGGTTGGCGTCCTGATATGAAGATTCCTTTCTCTGTAACCGACTTTGTACAACCCTAGTCCCCCCCCCCCGGTGTCTATATAAACCGGAGGGCTTAGTCCGTAGGGACAAGAATCATACTCATAGTCATACAGGCTAAGCTTTTAGGGTTTTAGCCATTACGATCTTGAGGTAGATCAACTCCTGTAATACTCATATTCATCAAGATCAATCAAGCGGGAAGTAGGGTATTACCACCACAGAGAGGGCCCGAACCTGGGTAAACATCGTGTCCCCTGTTACCATCGACCTTAGACGCATAGTTCGGGTCCCCCTACCCGAGATCCGCCGGTTTTGACACCGACAACTCCCGGTCCTTGTTGAAGGTTTAAACAGCACATACTTGATGAAAAATTGTTGTGATTTTGATGCGTAGGTAAGAACGGTTCTTGCTCAGCCCGTAGCAGCCACATAAAACTTGCAACAACAAAGTAGAGGACGTCTAACTTGTTTTTGCAGGGCATGTTGTGATGTGATATGGTCAAGACATGATGCTAAATTTTATTGTATGAGATGATCTTGTTTTGTAATGAAGTTATCGGCAACTGGCAGGAGCCATATGGTTGTTGCTTTATTGTATGAAATGCAATCGCCATGTAATTGCTTTACTTTATCACTAAGCGATAGCGATAGCCGTAGAAGCAATAGTTGGCGAGACGACAACGATGCTACGATGGAGATCAAGGCGCCGCGCCGGTGACGATGGTGATCATGACGGTGCTTTGGAGATGGAGATCAAAGGCACAAGATGATGATGGCCATATCATATCACTTATATTGATTTCATGTGATGTTTATCCTTTATGCATCTTATTTTGCTTAGTTCGGCGGTAGCATTATAAGATGATCTCTCACAAAATTTCAAGGTACAAGTGTTCTCCCTGGGTATGCACCGTTGCGAAAGTTCGTCGTGCCGAGACACCACGTGATGATCGAGTGTGATAAGCTCTACGTTCACATACAACGGGTGCAAGCCAGTTTTGCACACACAGAATACTCGGGTTAAACTTGACGAGCCTAGCATATGCAGATATGGCCTCGGAACACTGAGACCGAAAGGTCGAGCGTGAATCATATAGTAGATATGATCAACATAGTGATGTTCACCATTGAAAACCACTCCATCTCATGTGATTATCGGACATGGTTTAGTTGATATGGATCACGTGATCACTTGTGATTAGAGGGATGTCTATCTAAGTGGGAGTTCTTTAGTAATATGATTAATTGAACTTTAATTTAACATGAACTTAGTACCTGATAGTATTTTGCATGTCTATGTTGTTGTAGATAGATGGCCTGTGCTTTTGTTCTGTTGAATTTTAATGCGTTCCTAGAGAAAGCTAAGTTGAAAGATGATGGTAGCAATTACACGGACTGGGTCCATAACTTGAGGATTATCCTCATTGCTGCACAGAAGAATTATGCCCTGGAAGCACCGCTAGGTGTACCACCCGCACCGGCAACTGCAGACATTGTGAATGCCTGGCAGTCGCGTGTTGATGACTACTCGATAGTTCAGTGTGCCATGCTTTACGGCTTAGAACCGTGTGGCACCCCGATCCGCATGGAGCAGGGGGCCTTCGCACGTCAGCCCAGGATTATGCCTTCGCAGGTCGATGATACAACATTCCAGGTACAATAATATTCATCAAATACATGTATATAAGATTACATCATTGATGAATACAATTTTCTGGCATAGCCCTAAGGCTATTTACATGGCAGCGGAAGTCCATATAAATGGCGACGGAAGTCTTGGTTTGGCAGCGTCTCACTAAGGCTGGGCTCCATAACGCACAGGACTAGCAAGATTATGGCCTAGCACGATAGAACAAGCAAACGACCTACAAAACTGGCATGACACGCCAGGTCAGTACATTGAATGTACTAGGAAGACAACCAAATACATAGCATCCAAACAAATAGAAGACAAAGCAAGAACCAAGCATATGCAACAGTCTACATCAACACAACTTCTAAGCATGGCATGATATTAACTAGAATCATAATTCAAACTAGGCATGAACAACATCATAGCATCAACTATCATGGCATATCAAACTTACTTCTATCATAACAACAACAAAGCATATCAAAACAGGGCATGGCATCATGAAACTATGCTGAAAAATAAACTACCAGTTACCTCCCGTGAAGACATGTTGTAATAACCTTATGCCACAATCACTTACTCTGCCACGGCTTCTCGGAGCATGATCATGACTTACCAAGACCTTGTCTCGCGGTCAGATCAACACATCATCGTGACTTCTCACGATTATTTCATTGTCCAAACCATCACATTAGTTATCACATCTTAGTTATCACATAATTTATTAGCTGATTTATCCTCCATTTCGACCGAGACCCAATAGTGTGACCCACTACGAACCTATGCCCATGACCGAGGACGCGGCTATCGATAGATTAAACATACACTCTGCAGAGGTAGCGCACTTTACCCACACTACGGAACCCTGGTCTCGCACTCCCATACGTGCGGACCAAAGCGTTCCGACAAAACCGATCTACTGCCATGACACTCTCCCGGCAACTCCGACCAACACCCCTTAAGGGTTCAGTCCTGGGTGGCCCCGTACCTACCAAAGGTACCAACGGCCATCGTCGTGGCAAAAACGGTCCCAAACAGGGACATGATCTCAAAACCAAACCCGGGCACACAAGGCTTATGTCCGCCTACCTGATCAGGGTAAGCGCGCCCATAACCTTCCCTCGCGGGAGGCACCGACGAGAGGCGTGACAATAGACCCAGCTAGGACCTTCCCACAATGTAAATGTGGTTGCACTGGAGAAAGCTCGATTTGGTGGCACTATGATATCCCAGTGATGGCGGAGGAGGTTTGTTATTAAGTCATATTATTAACTTCTCCACCATCATCAACATTATGAGCATATTAAACAAGAATGCAACAATGAACATGCAACTAACAAATGCATTAACAAATATCAAGCTACTCAAGTGAACAGTTATAGCATATGAAACATAACAATACTAGATACTAGCTTATTGACGGTGCAACAAAATCATCATAACATCAAGACTACTGGCATGAACTAAACTAGACAGAGGCATGATATTATGGACAACAATATAACTAGCATGGCAAAAGCTATCATGAGAGGTAAGCAAGCAGTACTAACATATATCACAACTGAAATAACGGCAGACGAAATAGACAAAAACTACTGCAACTAAGCACACACGCGAGGTATCGGCAAAGTCAACATGCAAGTTCGGGGCTCATGATAAGAGGTTGGCTTGCCTGGGGGTCGAGGATTACTCCGGAAAAAGTGTGAAACGATCGCGGAAAGATTTGTCGGAAACAGTTCTCTCTCGGAGGGGGCTGTTTACGGGCAAGAGCAAAATGGTCATTTTCAGAATGTGCAAACATGGTGAAAATGATTACCTCAGAACGGGCTCGACGAAATGAAGACGTGGGCTTTGGAATCACCTAATTTGGAGCTACGTGTAAAAAGATACAGAGGGTTGAAGCTCAGGGACCTATCGGTGAAACATTTTCAGTAAACGGGCCCCTGGAGGAAAGACTGAACGTCCCTTTGGGCTGAATACGTTTTCCGCACAGGGAAACGCATTTCGGGCCGAAGTGCCCAGGGAATACGTTTTCTGACTTGGGAAAGCGTATTCACGAGGAATACGTTTCCAGAGAAGGGAAACGGCTTCTGCGGGCGGGCGCGTCCACTTATCCGACGTGGCCAGCAGGGGCACGCCCTCCTCTCACCGACAGGTGGGTCCCACAGGGTGGGGCCTGCCTGGCCTGGCTTCTCCCTCCCGCGCGTACGCGCGCCTAGCCGAGGGAGACACTCGCCTCGACGGCCGACCTATCCACGAGCTCAGGAGCGAGAGGCGCATCCCGTGGTGGTGTCCGTTGCCGGTGAGGAGCACGGGAGAAGGAGCAGCAGGGCTCGCGGCGGAGGTGGTCTTCGGAATCCGGCGAACAGGGGGCTCCGGTGGGGGAACTGGGTGGGCAAGGCTACGGGGAGGTGCGCCGGACCTCGGGGAACGCATAGGTGTTGGCTGAACGGTGAGGGGGGCACGGCATTGCCGGGATCGAGCGAAGCCCGAAACTGCGGCCATGGGGATGGTGGGGATCGGAGAGCGACTCCGGGGACGAGTGAAGGGCTTGGGGAGGCTTGAGGACTATGAGGGAGCTCGGGACGGGCTTAAATAGCCGCGGGGATGAGCTCTAGGGGAGGGGAGGAGGCGACACGCGACACGGCTACGTGTCCGCGCGCCAGCGATGTGCATGCACGGCCAAAGGCCACGGGAAGTGACGGGGACGCGACGAGGGGGATGCGGACGATGCGCAGGGGCTCACAGAGACGAGGGGCGCTCGCGGACGAGAGGGAGAAGGGGACAAGAGCGAGGAAGACGACGGTGCACGGGCGTGCACTGTGCTCGGCGACGGCGATGGTTCAACGAGGAAGCAGACGAAGGGGGAAATGGGCCAAGGCACACGGCGACGATGAGGCTGAGCTGGTTGACAAGCTTGGACGAGCCAGAGCCAGCCGGAGATGCGCTACTATGGCCAACAGTGGCTAGACCACCGATTTGGCTGGCACTGCCCGTGGTCACCACCGACAACGCATGCTCTGGTCGTCTACTTGGTGCCAAATGATGTCTACAGCATAGTCCCTCTAGCGCTCATTAAGATTGAAGTGATGGAACGAGCAAAGGTGTAGTGAGCAGAGGGAAACAGGCTAGACAAGTTTGCTGTTGGAAACTTGGCAACATCCTGGTGATCAACACAGAGAGGTTAAGGGCAAAACTGGTTGTCTGGGAGGTTTAGGATAGCAAGGAGTACGGTCCTGGGAAGTTGGAAGGGATTTGGGCAAGGATTTAGCATAGCTGCAGTTCAAATGCCAAATCTGACCCAGAAAGCAAATGATGAAAAAGCACTCACTAGGAGTGATGGATTGGGCTAAAACTTGGCAAAGCTTCCTTATTTGGTCATATGTAGATGCTGCAAAAAGATCATACCAAATGGACTTGCCAAATTGCTACTTGTTTCATAAGCATCAGATCTGACCAGAAACTTTGGAAAAATCCAGGAAAATATTGGCTACATGAAATGAGCCAAAATTGGTTGGAGATAGGTTGTATGGAGAGGAGAAAGCTTAGGAATATTTTCAGCCATAATGGAGCAAGATAAAATAGACTTGCTTCACAAACTGAAAATTAGGATAGAAAACAAGAATTGCTCCTGTGCTCACATTGCTCAATGAAATGAGCTGAATTTAGGTGGACGTCAATGATTTGGAATACTTGAGAGGATGGCAAAGTTTCATCCCATTTGCAAACACTATGAATGTACTTCCTTCACAAAGTTACAATCTGGTCAGAAACTTTGGAAAATTGCACAGGGAGCTAAGATGAATGGATTGAGCTCATCTTTGGTATTCATGTGTGATTTATGAAGTTAATCACCCTACCAAATTGCAGCTCAATTGGAATTAGGAATAAAGCACTTCCTTTGCAAAATTTCAGAGAAGGCAGAAACTTGCATTGGATCATGTGCCAAAATTTTGAACTATGGAACTTGGAACAAGGATGGAACTTGTGATTATATAGTAAGGGCAAGCTCCACAATTTATGTGAGAATTTTCCCTGCTATAAAAATAGTAGTTCCTTTAGGAAGTGGCAGAAATGCAATATTGGTATTAAATAGGAAAAGGCATTTTTTCCATATTTAATTATGGCCAATATCTTTGTCAGAGATTGGATTAGACATAAATATCAACTC
This sequence comes from Triticum aestivum, assembly GCF_018294505.1. Taxonomy (NCBI): domain Eukaryota; kingdom Viridiplantae; phylum Streptophyta; class Magnoliopsida; order Poales; family Poaceae; genus Triticum; species Triticum aestivum. The sequence goes on along the minus strand of NC_057808.1, from coordinate 293,225,903 downwards.
TGCCAATTCTCATGAATTTTGGAGATGGCTAGATATGCCTTTGGATTTTATCCCTCAGAAAGGCAAGAAAAGGAATAAATCCTAATTCAAAAATTTTGCATGGGACTTGGCAATATTTTTGCATATCCAAGGTTTACAATGATAGGAGGGTCTCAGGGAACATATGGGATGATCAACAGCTCAAGGAAAATGATAGCTCCTTTGTAATCACAAAGGCCATCTTTAAATTCCAACAATTTGGAATTAGGGTTTGAGAGGGTTTGAGCTGACGCAAATGAGGTCTTGCCCAGTGAAAAAGACATGAGCAAGGTTTTTGAAAGGTTGGAAATGACAAAATTTCTCAGAGTCATCCAGCAAACTCCGGAGAAAATTTTGAAAATGAGTGCCAGGAAGGAATAACAGCTCAAAAATTGTCAACCCAATTTTGGGGCTGTTACAAACCTTCCCCCCTTAAAAACAATCTCGTCCTCGAGATTCCTAGGGTTATAGCACAATTGCAAAGATAACTACTCCAGGGAAAAACCTCGGGGTTAATTTTAACCCTTTGGTCAAATGCGAACGAGTTGGGGGCACCGATAATTGGTACACCTAGGGAGAGATATGGGCAAACACGGTTATATCCACGGGTAGGGGTACTCGACATCAGACTCCCGAAAAATGATGGATGCACCCCAATGAACAGTGGTTTCAAATGCTGACACGTGGGTCCAGGGCCCACTGGCAGCCTCCTTCTTCTTCATCCGGCTGGCTGCTTCTCCGATGCTGCTGCTCCGCATGCGGCTTGGCGCAGCGCGCATCTAGCTCCTAGGGTGATGAGGACCCTAGTGCCGTAGTGCGCGGCGTGCACGGCGCCGGTGCAGCGAGCACTCATGTCGCGGGCCAGCACCTTGTCGGCACTGCTCGCGGATTCGCCTCTTGGATGCCGGTGATCGAGCGACAAGCGGTTTTCCTGGACCTCGCTCATCGTACACCGGAGTTGGGCTATAAAAACGGCAGCGCGGCTCTCCTCCAACGCACAAACACAATGCCGCTCTACTACCTATTCGGTTTGGACGAGATCGAGTCGAGCTCCTTCGGCGAGGCTGTGTTCCTGGTGGCACTGCGGTGGTTCCTAGCTGTGCTGCTGGGCACGCTGATTGGCTCGTCGATCATCCTGCTGACGATCATCAGGTACGAGCGAGCTCGAGGCAAAGCGCGGCAGCTGCGGTGGCTCGAGGTGTGGAAGAAGATGGTGCACGGGGTGGTCCTCCGCCACGTTTGATCCTCCGTCGTGTTGCGCCGGCGGAGTAGTCGCGTGCTGCGATGGAATGGTGGTGGCGATCTACCTGCGCCATGCAAGGCGGCGACGGTGATGATGGCTTGGTTCGGATGCGGGGGAGGGGGGGTGCCAGCTCAGAAATCAGACTAGGGCACGGGAAAATTTCGCGGATTGCTCCACGAAATGTAGGTGTCGGGGTAGAAGCGGAGTTGAAATCTGTATCGAGGGTTTGTACTAGATCGAGTGAAATAAAGCTGGCAATGTTTCTCCGGAAACGAAATTGGAGCTAACGAAAAAGAATTAGGGACGAGAAATGGCCAGATGGAACTGCCCCTTCGAGGCTGTGGGTTTGGAAAATCTGGCACATAGATAGGGATGTGACTTTGCGTTTCCCCGAGTACTGCCCTAAATGTACTCGTGGGTGAACCGGGTATGTATGCAGTATGCAATGCAGTCTAACAACACACAGGTGCAATAAACATGCAATGAAAAACACATCAGACAAATAATACTAAGGTGTTTTAATGCTAGTGGGTATATGTACTCCTGGCATACATATACCTACACCAGCGTGCATTTTATTAAAGACTCGGGACGAGCCAATGTTATTTAGTGTATGTGATCTACTGATTAAAATCTTGTTAGCACACATTGCCAACCCTGTCAAACATCTCTGTTTGACGGAGAGACAAACAAAAACAAGCACAAAAATCAAAAGCAAGCAAGCATACACAAACACATTACGGGTTACAAACAGTGCAAACATACAACAAAGCACGAACGCTCTATGTGCTAAATGAAACTACTCACTCCGGGATACATAGTTCTATCCTCATATCGAGGATGAACAGGCTGATTGACCTACTCGCAGAATCATCCCACTGCGTGACTGAGGTCATGCAAAGGACTGGCCTTGCTGGGGCTCTCCTGGAGGACGAAGACTGAGCCAATCTCCATCTTCATCGTCCGACACTATTATGGGTTGGGGTTCGACTGCTGGAGGTGTGGCTGAAATTGATCCAAGCAAATGCAGCTGGTGGATCCGTAAAAGAGACTTGTCGAGGGTGATGATGTTTGGCTTAGGCCACAATACCGGCTGAGAGGGTAGCACTGGTTCGGATGGCATGGGGTGAACGGCTTGAGATGCGAATTTACGAGCCTCACGGTAAGCTTCCTTGACAACTCATACCGCATCATTATCCGGGGTTCTAAACTCGGCAAGCATCTTGGAAATCATCATCCCCTGGGCAGTGATATATTGCACCAGGCGAGCAATTGCGGGGTCATCTCCTTGGATAGTGGGAGAAGACTGAATTCCTGCTTCTGTCACTACGGGGAAAAAGCAGAACTCTCGCCTCTCTGCCACTTGCGGGATCTTGGTTCGGAGGTGAAGCATAGCCTCCACAGCAGCGACATGAATGGCTAAATCAGTGGTAGGCATGGCTCTACCCTAAAAAACCAACGGCTGGCCATCTACTGTAGGACCTAGGCTGATGCACACTCTTGCATCATTGCGGTGAAGGTGAGGTACGGGTGTCGATTGGAACACCAGGTAATCGGGGCCAGCATTACAGCCAAAGGCTTTGGTGAGCATCTCGGTAAGAAGGGGTGGAAAGCCAGGGTGGTTGACGGCATAGGTGCGGCTGTGAAACTTGGGAGCTTTGAAGGTGCTAGCCATTGCTGGGGAGCTACTAGCTAGGCTTCTCTGCAGGGACATGGCTGACTGAGGGGTGAGCGATACGGCTAGCAGAAAGGGGGCTTTTATAGGCGGCTATGCGGGACATGCCCGCATGGTGTGGCCCCTTTCCCTTAATGGCGAAGGGTACGCGGTGCAGCCGACCAGAAAGGATAGGGTTGCTATTCAATCCACGGATAACTAGGCGGGGACAGCGGGGTAAGGACGTGTCGGTCCCGACTGCGCCACCTGTTGGTTAACAGTGGCCATGCCGGATGCCAGAGATAGGTCAAATCCCTTAGGGCCATTAGGGGTTGATGGTAGCGTGATCTAATGCTAGGATAACCTATGCCAGCCTAGCTGCTCTGATACCATCTCCTGTGGCACCCCGATCCGCATGGAGCACGGGGCCTTCGCACGTCAGCCCAGGATTACGCCTGACGCACGACAGGTCCATGATACAGCATTCCAGGTACAATAATATTCATCAAATACATGTGTATAAGATTACATCATTGATGAATACAATTTTCTGGCATAGCCCTAAGGCTATTTACATGGCAGCGGAAGTCCATATAAATGGCGGCAGAAGTCTTGGTTTGGCAGCGTCTCACTAAGGCTGGGCTCCATAACGCACAGGACTGGCAAGATTACAGCCTAGCATGACGGAACAAGCAAACGACCTACAAAACTGGCATGACACGCCAGGTCAGTACATTGAATGTATTTGCAAGAGAACCAAATACATAGCATCCAAACAAATAGAAGACAAAGCAAGAACCAAGCATATGCAACAGTCTACATCAACACAACTTCTAAGCATGGCATGATATTAACTAGAATCATAATTCAAACTAGGCATGAACAACATCATAGCATCAACTATCATGGCATATCAAACTTACTTCTATCATAACAACAGCAAAGCATATCAAAACAGGGCATGGCATCATGAAACTATGCTGAAAAATAAACTACCAGTTACCTCCCGTGAAGACATGTTGTAATAACCTTATGCCACAATCACTTACTCTGCCACGGCTTCTCGGAGCATAATCATGACTTACCGAGACCTTGTCTCGGGGTCAGATCAACACATCAGTGTGACTTCTCACGATTATTTCATTGTCCAAACCATCACATTAGTTATCACATCTTAGTTATCACATAATTTATTAGCTGATTTATCCTCCATTTCGACCGAGACCCAATAGTGTGACCTACTACGAACATGTGCCCATGACCGAGGACGCGGCTATCAATAGATTAAACATACACTCTGCAGAGGTAGCGCACTTTACCCACACTACGGAACCCTGGTCTCGCACTCCCATACGTGCGGACCAAAGCGTTCCGACAAAACCGATCTACTGCCATGACACTCTCCCGGCCACTCCGACCAACACCCCTTAAGGGTTTAGTCCTGGGTGGCCCCGTACCTACCAAAGGTACCAACGGCCACCGTCGTGGCAAAAACGGTCCCAAACGGGGACATGAGCTCAAAACCAAACCCGGGCACACAAGGCTTATGTCCGCCTACCTGATCAGGGTAAGCGCGCCCATAACCTTCCCTCGCGGGAGGCACCGACGAGAGGCATGACAATAGACCCAGCTAGGACCTTCCCACAATGTAAATGTGGTTGCACTGGAAAAAGCTCGATTTGGTGGCACTATGATATCCCAGTGATGGCAGAGGAGGTTTGTTATTAAGTCATATTATTAACTTCTCCACCATCATCAACATTATGAGCATATTAAACAAGAATGCAACAATGAACATGCAACTAACAAATGCACTAACAAATATCAAGCTACTCAAGTGAACAGTTATAGCATATGAAACATAACAATACTAGATACTAGCTTATTGACGGTGCAACAAAATCATCATAACATCAAGACTACTGGCATGAACTAAACTAGACAGAGGCATGATATTATGGACAACATTATAACTAGCATGGCAAAAGCTATCATGAGAGGTAAGCAAGCAGTACTAACATATATCACAACTGAAATAACGGCAGACGAAACAGACAAAAACTACTGCAACTAAGCACACACACGAGGTATCGGCAAAGTCAACATGCAAGTTCGGGGCTCATGATAAGAGGTTGGCTTGCCTGGGGGTCGAGGATTACTCCGGAAAAAGTGTGAAACGATCGCGGAAAGATTTGTCGGAAACAGTTCTCTCTCGGAGGGGGCTACTTACGGGCAAGGGAAAAATGGTCATTTTCAGAATGTGCAAACATGGTGAAAATGATTACCTCAGAACGGGCTCAATGAAATGAAGACATGGGCTTTGGAATCACCTGATTTGGAGCTACGGGTAAAAAGATACGGAGGGTTGAAGCTCAGGGACCTATCGGAGAAAAAATTTCAACAAATAGGCCCCAGGAGGGAAGACTGAACATGCCTTTGGGTTGAATACGTTTTCCGCACAGGGAAACGCATCTTGGGCCGATGTGCCCAGGGAATACGTTTTTTGACTTGGGAAAGCGTATTCACGAGGAATACGTTTCCAGAGCAGGGAAACGGCTTCTGCGGGCGGGCGCGTGCACTTATCCGACGTGGCCAGCGGGGCCACGCCCTCCTCTCGCCGACAGGCGGGTCCCGTAGGGTGGGGCCCGCCTGGCCTGGCTTCTGCTTCCTCCCGCGTGTACGCGCGCCTGGCCGAGGGAGACGCCCGCCTCGATGGCGATTGCCGGCGGCTCCGGCCGCCTCAGACGACGGACGACCTATCCACGAGCTCAAGAGCGAGAGGCGCATCCCGTGGTGGTGTCCGTTTCCGGAGAGGAGCACGGGAGAAGGAGCAGCAGGGCTCGCGGCGGAGTTGGTCTTCGGACTCTGGCGAACAAGGGGCTCCGGTGGGGGAACTGGGTGGGCAAGGCTACGGGGAGGTGTGCCGGACCTCGGGGAACGCATAGGTGGTGGTGGAACAGCGAGGGGGCACGACATTGCCGGGATCGAGCGAAGCCCGAAACTGCGGCCATGGCGATGGTGGAGATCGGAGAGCGACTCTGGGGACGAGTGAAGGGCTTGGGGAGGCTTGAGGACTGCGAGGGAGCTCGGGACGGGCTTAAATAGCCGCGGGGATGAGCTCCAAGGGAGGGGAGGAGGTGACACGCGACACGGCTACGTGTTCGCGCGCCGGCGACGTGCATGCGCGGCCAAAGGCCACGGGAAGCGACGGGGACGCGGCGAGGGGGATGCGGACGACGCGCAGGGGCTCACGGAGACGAGGGGCACTCGCGGATGAGAGGGAGAATGGGACAAGAGCGAGGAAGACAACGGTGCACGGGCATGCACTGTGCTCGGCGACGGCGACGGCTCAACGAGGAAGCAGACGAAGGGGGAAACGGGCCAAGGCGCACGGCGACCATGAGGCTGAGCTGGTTGACAAGCTTGGACGAGCCAGAGCCAGCCGGAGATGCGCTACTGTGGCCAAAAGTGGCTAGACCACCGATTTGGGTGGCACTGCCCGTGGTCACCACCGACAATGCATGCTCTTGTCGTCTACTTGGTTCCAAATGATGTCTACATCGTAGTCCCTCCAGCACTCATTAAGACTGAAGTGATGGAACGAGCAAAGGTGTAGTGAGCAGAGGGAAACAGGCTGGACAAGTTTGTTGTTGCAAACTTGGTGAAAGAACATGCGGTGCCCCCATGTTTGGTTTTGGTAATTGATGACAATCTCTATGGACTAATGGTTGCCTTGAGTTATATTTGAAGGATTTGTCCATAGGCATTTCTTGAAGTCCATGTGTTGGTTTCAAGGAGTTTATGTGGTGACCAAGGTGTTATTAAGGAATTATCCAAAGATTGGTCATGTGTGAGTAGAACTTATTGCAAGCATGTCTTGAAGAAGAAGATTGTGGGATCATTCATGTTTACCTTCAAGACATCATCCAAATGAAGAGAGTTGGAAAGAGTCAAGGTTGATCAAGACTAAGTCAAGAGTGAATCAGGGTGATCAACACACAAAGCGCACAAGATCTACCGAGAGGGATCAAGCGATCCCATGGTGTGGTAAGCATTGCCGATTACGCTTTGTGTACTAACCCATGATCTTCGTGAGAGTTCTTTGTGGGATTAGGTTGCGGTGTGCAAGTTCAAGCGAAGCATCATGAAGAGATCAAATGCTTGAAGCTTGCCGTCCATTGTGGCGACAATGGACTTGTGAAGATGTTGCGGTGCGCAAGTTCAAGTGAAGCATCATGACGAGATCAAATGCTTGAAGCTTGCCGTCCATAGTGGAGTATGGGGGAGCAATCAACTAGTCTTCATCAAGCCAACACAACCAAGAAAGGTGGTCCAACTTGAGGGAGTCAAGATCGTCATCATCTAGCTCAAGTGGACCATGTGCAAGGCAAAGGTTTGCTCTTGATAGGTTTTCTATTTTACCGGTCTCATGATGGTAGTTGGGAGACCGGGTTATAGGATCGATTGCCGTACTATCAAGGGGGGCTCTCGATGAGTAGCTTGATCGTATCGTTCATAGAGAGCTCAAACCATTGCATCCTTGCATCATCTTTGTTGGTTCTTGTTTGGTTCTTCTCTTTGTGAGTGTTGGAGCTTATGGTCATCTTGATGACAAGCTCGAGTTCATAAAAAACGGAGTTCACTCGCATCTTCTATGATGTTTTCGATGTTGGAGGTTATGCCGGTTCTTCTCGGTCGCTGTTTTGATGCTACTCGTCTTTCTCAATCCAACAAGCTTGAGTTTTCTCAATTTGGAGCTCATATGCAGAAGTTATGGCAGTTTTGGTTTCCTAGCGGTAGTACCGCGGCCAGAGCGGCAGTACCGCTTATCACCCCAAGCGGTAGTACCGCTGTCCAAAGCGGTAGTACCGCCTATGGCCATAAGCGGTAGTACGGCTACGGTTCCGCGCTGGTACCGCCTCGATTTTGGGTCTTGCATTTTTCGTGTCGAGTTTTGCAGTAGTTGCACGGCAGTAAGGCACGGCAGTTCCACCTATAAGCAGTAGTACCGCCCTGATGGGCGGTAGTACCGCCTATAAGCGGTAGTACCGCTCCGGTCGGGCGGTAGTACCGCTACTGTTTTTTTGGTCCCGTGTTCTGCTCCTCCAGCGGTAGTACCGCTGGGGTGCGCGGTAGTACCGCTTATAAGCGGTACTACCGCCCCAAGGTTCATGTTTGGTTGCTCCTTTTCCCTGCTTCTTCCGCCAGAGTGGTAGTACCGCTCGTGGAGCGGTAGTACCGCTCGTGTGCGGGCTGAGCACATAACGGTTGGATTTTTCCCCTTCTATAAAAGGGGGTCTTCTTCCCCAATGAACCTTATCCTTTGAGCTCGTGTTCTTCCCCCATTGTTGACCTTCTTCGAGCTTGCTAACTCTCAATCCCTCCATGGATTCTGGCTAGTTTTTGAGGGAAAAGAGAGAGGAGATCTAGATCCACATTTCCACCAATCACTTTCCCCTCTATGTGAGGGGAACCCCTTGGATCTAGATCTTGGAGTTCTTGGTGTTCTCCTTCTTGTTCTTCCTCTCATTTTCCTCCCTGGCATTAGTTGCTTCGGTGGGATTTGAGAGAGAAGGACTTGGGCACTCCGTGTGCCCTTGCCATTGCATTTGGTGCATCGGTTTGAGTTCTCCACGGTGATACGTGGAAGTTACAAGTTGAGAAGCTTATTACTCTTGGGTGCTTGGTGCCCTTGAGCTTGTTCCTCTTGGGTGCTTGGGCGCCCTAGACGGTTGGTGGTGTTCGGAGCTCAATCATTGTGGTGTAAAGCTCCGGGCAAGCGTCGTGGTCTCCAATTAGGTTGTGGAGATCGCCCCGAGCAATTTGACGGGTACCGGTGACCGCCCCCAAGGGTTGCCAAAGTGTACGGGTTCGATGACCGCCCCCAAGGGTTGCCATTTGTACGGGTTCGGTGACCGCCCTCAAGGGTCCCTTAGTGGAATCACGGCATCTTGCATTGTGCGAGGGCGTGAGGAGATTACGGTGGCCCTAGTGGCTTCTTGGGGAGCATTGTGCCTCCACACCGCTCCAAACGGAGATTAGCATCCGCAAGGGTGTGAACTTCGGGATACATCGTCGTCTCCGCGTGCCTCGGTTATCTCTTACCCGAACCCTTTACTTATGCACTTTACTTTGTGATAGCCATATTGTTTCTTGTCATATATCTTGCTATCACTTAGTTGTTTATCTTGCTTAGCATAAGTTGTTGGTGCACATAGGTGAGCCTAGTTGTTGTAGGTTTTGTGCTTGTCAAATTAACCGCTAGGTTTATTCCGCATTTGTTCAAGCCTAAACCGTAATTATTTTAAAGCGCCTATTCACCCCCCCCTCTAGGCGACATCCACGGTCTTTCACTTGGCAACATCCTGGTGATCAACACAGAGAGGTTAAGGGCAAAACTGGTTGTCTAGGAGGTTTAGGATAGCAAGGAGTACGGTCCTGGGAAGTTGGAAGGGATTTGGGCAAGGATTTAGCATAGCTGCAGTTCAAATGCCAAATCTGACCCAGAAAGCAAATGATGAAGAAGCACTCATTAGGAGTGATGGATTGGGCTAAAACTTGGCAAAGCTTCCTTATTTGGTCATGTGTAGATGCTGCAAAAAGATCATACCAAATGGACTTGCCAAATTGGTACTTGTTTCATAAGCATCAGATCTGACCAGAAACTTTGGAAAAATCCAGGAAAATATTGGCTACATGAAATGAGCCAAAATTGGTTGGAGATAGGTTGTATGGAGAGGAGAAGGCTTAGGAATATTTTCAGCCATAATGGAGCAAGATAAAATAGACTTGCTTCACAAACTGAAATTTTGGACAAAAAACAAGAATTGCTCCTGTGCTTACATAGCTCAATGAAATGAGCTAAATTTAGGTGGGCGTCAATGATTTGGAATACTTGAGAGGATGACAAAGTTTCATCCCATTTGGAAACTCTATGAATGTACTTCCTTCACAAAGTTACAATCTGGTCAGAAACTTTGGAAAATTGCATAGGGAGCTAAGATGAATGGATTGAGCTCATCTTTGGTATTCATGTGTGATTTATGAAGTTAATCACCCTACCAAATTGCAGCTCAATTGGAATTAGGAATAAAGCACTTCCTTTGCAAAATTTCAGAGAAGGCAGAAACTTGCATTGGATCATGTGCCAAAATTTTGAACTATGGAACTTGGAACAAGGATGGAACTTGTGATTATATAGCAAGGGCAAGCTCCACAATTTATGTGAGAATTTTTCCTGCTATAAAAATAGTAGTTCCTTTAGGAAGTGGCAGAAATGGAATATTGGTATTAAATAGGAAAAGGCATTTTTTTCCATATTTAATTATGGCCAATATCTTTGTCAGAGCTTGGATTAGACATAAATATCAACTCCACCAATTCTCATGAATTTTGGAGATGGCTAGATATGCCTTTGGATTTTATCCCTCGGAAAGGCAAGAAAAGGAATAAATCCTAATTCAAAAATTGCATGGGACTTGGCAATATTTTTGCATATCCAAGGTTTACAAGGATAGGAGGGTCTCAGGGAACAGATGGGATGATCAACAGCTCAAGGAAAATGATAGCTCCTTTGTAATCACAAAGGCCATCTTTAAATTCCAACAATTTGGAATTTGGGTTTGAGCTGAGGCAAATGAGGTCTTGCCCACTAAAAAAGACATGAGCAAGGTTTTTGAAAGGTTGGAAATGACAAAATTTCTCAGAGTCATCCAACAAACTCCGGAGAAAATTTTGAAAATGAGTGCCAGGAAGGAATAACAGCTCAAAAATTGTCAACCCAATTTTGGGGCTGTTACAAACCGGGACTTCAACGACGTTTTGAACGTCATGGAGCATATGAGATGTTCCAGAAGTTGTAGTTAATATTTCAAGCAAATGCCCGGATTGAGAGATATGAAGTCTCCAATAAGTTCTACTGCTGCAAAATGGAGGAGAATAGTTCTGTCAGTGAACGTATACTCAGAATGTCTGGGTACTACAATCACTTGATTCAACTGGGAGTTAATCTTCCTGATGATAGTGTCATTGACAGAATTCTTCATTCACTGCCACCAAGCTACAAGAGCTTTGTGATGAACTATAATATGCAAGGGATGAATAAGACAATTCCCGAGATCTTCGCAATGCTAAAGGCTACGAAGGTAGAAATCAAGAAGGAGCATCAAGTGTTGATGGTCAACAAGACTACCAGTTTCAAAAAGAAGGTAAAGGGAAGAAGGGGAACTTCAAGAAGAACGTCAAGCAAGTTGCTGCTCAAGTGAAGAAGCCCAAGTCTGGACCTAAGCCTGAGACATAGTGCTTCTACTGCAATGGGACTGGTCACTGGAAGCGGAACCACCCCAAGTATTTGGCAGATAAGAAGGATGGCAACATGAACAAAGGTATATGTGATATACATGTTATTGATGTGTACCTTACCAATGCTCGCAGTAGCACCTGGGTATTTGATAGTGGTTCTATTGCTAATATTTGCAACTCGAAAAAGGGACTACGGATTAAGCGAAGATTGGCTAAGGATGAGGTGACGATGCGCGTGGGGAATGGTTCCAAAGTCGATGTGATCGCGGTCAGCACGCTACCTCTACATCCACCTTCGGGATTAGTTTTAGATCTGAATAACTGTTATTTGGTGCTAGCATTGAGCATGAACATTATATCTGGATCTTGTTTGATGCGAGACGGTTATTCATTTAAATCAGAGAATAATGGTTGTTCTATTTATATGAGTAATATCTTTTATGGTCATGCACCTTTGAAGAGTGGTCTATTTTTGTTGAATCCTGATAGTAGTGATACACATATTCATAATATTGAAGCCAAAAGATGCATAGTTGATAATGATAGTGCAACTTATTTGTGGCACTGCCGTTTGGGTCATATTGGTGTAAAGCGCATGAAGAAACTCCATTCTGATAGACTTTTGGAATCGCTTGATTATGAATCACTTGGTACTTGCGAACCATGCCTCATGGGCAAGATGACTAAAACACCGTTCTCCAGAACAATGGAGCGAGCAACAGATTTGTTGGAAATCATACATACTGATGTATGTGGTCCGATGAATATTGAGGCTTGCGACAGGTATCATTATTTTCTCACCTTCACAGATGATTTGAGCATATATGGGTATATCTACTTGATGAAACATAAGTCTGAAACATTTGAAAAGTTCAAAGAATTTCAGAGTGAAGTGGAAAATCATCATAACAAGAAAATAAAGTTTCTGCGATCTGATCATGGAGGAGAATATTTGAGTTATGAGTTTGGTCTTCATTTGAAACAATGCGGAATAGTTTCGCAACTCACGCCACCTGGAACACCACAGCGTAATGGTGTGTTCGAACGTCATAATCGTACTTTACTAGATATGGTGCGATCTATGATGTCTCTTACTGATTTACCACTATCATTTTGGAGTTATGCTTTAGAGACGGCTGCATTCACGTTAAATAGGGCACCATCTAAATCCGTTGAGACGACACCTTATGAACTATGGTTTGGCAAGAAACCAAAGTTGTCGTTTCTTAAAGTTTGGGGCTGTGATGCTTATGTGAAAAAGCTTCAACCTAATAAGCTCGAACTCAAATCGGACAAATGTGTCTTCATAGGATACCCAAAGGAGACTGTTGGGTACACCTTCTATCACAGATCCGAAGGCAAGACAATCGTTGCTAAGAATGGATCCTTTCTAGAGAAGGAGTTTCTCTCGAAAGAAGTGAGTGGGAGGAAAGTAGAACTTGGTGAGGTAATTATACCTGCTCCGTTATTGGAAAGTAGTTCATCACAGAAATCTGTTCCTGTGACTCCTACACCAATTAGTGAGGAAGCTAATGATGATGATCATGTAACTTCAGATCAAGTTACTACCGAACCTCGTAGGTCAATCATAGTAAGATCCGCACCAGAGTGGTACGGTAATCCTGTTCTGGGGGTCATGTTACTTGACCATGATGAACCTACGAACTATGAGGAAGCGATGATGAGCCCAGATTCCGCGAAATGGCTTGAGGCCATGAAATCTGAGATGGGATCCATGTATGAGAACAAAGTGTGGACTTTGGTTGACTTGCCCGATGATCGGCAAGCCATCGAGAATAAATGGATCTTCAAGAAGAAGACTGACACTGACGGTAATGTTACTGTCTACAAAGCTCGACTTGTTGCGAAAGGTTTTCGACAAGTTCAAGGAGTTGACTATGATGAGACCTTCTCACCCGTAGCGATGCTTAAGTCCGTTCGAATCATGTTAGCAATTGTTGCATTTTATGATTATGAAATTTGGCAAATGGATGTAAAGACTGCATTCCTGAATGGATTTCTGGAAGAAGAGTTGTATATGATGCAACATGAAGGTTTTATCGATCCAAAGGATGCTAAAAAAGTGTGCTAGCTCCAGCGATCCATTTATGGACTGGTGCAAGCATCTCGGAGTTGGAATAAACGTTTTGATAGTGTGATCAAAGCATATGGTTTTATACAGACTTTTGGAGAAGCCTGTATTTACAAGAAAGTGACTGGGAGCTCTGTAGCATTTCTAATATTATATGTGGATGACATATTGTTGTTTCGAAATGATATAGAATTTCTGGATAGCATAAAAGGATACTTGAACAAGAGTTTTTCAATGAAAGACCTCGGTGAAGCTACTTATATATTAGGCATTGAAAACCCACAAGTATAGGGGATCGCAACAGTTTTCGAGGGTAGAGTATTCAACCCAAATTTATTAATTCGACACAAGGGGAGCCAGAGAATATTCTCAAGTATTAGCAGTTGAGTTGTCAATTCAACCACACCTGGATAACTTAGTATCTGCAGAAAAGTATTTAGTAGCAAAGTAGTATGATAGTAACGGTAACAATAGCAAAAGTAATCTTTTTGGGTTTTTGTAGTGATTGTAACAGTAGCAACGGAAAAGTAAATAAGCAAAGAACAATATGTGAAAAGCTCGTAGGCATTCGATCGGTGATGGAGAATTATGCCGGATGCGGTCCATCATGTAACAGTCATAACATAGGGTGACACAGAACTAGCTCCAATTCATCAATGTAATGTAGGCATGTATTCCGAATATAGTCATACATTCTTATGCAAAAGAACTTGCATGACATCTTTTGTCCTACCCTCCCGTGGCAGCGGGGTCCTAGTGGAAACTAAGGGATATTAAGGCCTCCTTTTAATAGAGTACTGAACCAAAGCATTAACATATAGTGAATACATGAACTCCTCAAACTACGGTCATCATCGGGAGTGGTCCCGATTATTGTCACTTCGGGGTTGCCGGATCATAACACATAGTAGGTGACTATAGACTTGCAAGATAGGATCAAGAACTCACATATATTCATGAAAACATATTAGGTTCAGATCTGAAATCATGGCACTCGGGCCCTAGTGACAAGCATTAAGCATAGCAAAGTCATAGCAACATCAATCTCAGAACATAGTGGATACTAGGGATCAAACCCAAACAAAACTAACTCGATTACATGATAAATCTCATCCAACCCATCACCCCAGCAAGCCTACGATGGAATTACTCACGCACGGCGGTGAGCATCATGAAATTGGTGATGGAGGATGGTTGATGATGACGATGGCGACGGATTCCCCTCTCCGAAACCCCGAACGGACACCAGATCAGCCCTCCCGAGAGAGTTTAGGGCTTGGCGGCGGCTCCATATCGTAAAACGCGATGAATCTTTTTCTCTTATTTTTTCTCCCCGGACACGAATATATGGAGTTGGAGTTAAGGTCGGTGGAGCTCCAGGGGGCCAACGAGGCAGGGGGCGCGCCCAAGGGGGCAGGCGCGCCCCCCACCCTCATGGAAAGGGTATGGGCCCCTGGCCTTGATTCTTTCGCCAGTATTTTTTATATTTTCCAAAAATAATCTTCGTTGATTTTCAGGTCATTCCGAGAACTTTTGTTTCTGCACATAAATAACACCATGGCAATTCTGCTGAAAACAGCGTCAGTCCGGGTTAGTTCCATTCAAATCATGCAAGTTAGAGTCCAAAACAAGGGCAAAAGTGTTTGGAAAAGTAGATACGACGGAGACGTATCAACATCCCAAGCTTAAACCTTTGCTTGTCCTCAAGCAATTCAGTTGATAAACTGAAAGTGATAAAGGAAAACTTTTACAAACTCTGTTTGCTCTTGTTGTTGTAAATATGTAAAGCCAGCATTCAAGTTTTCAGCAAAGATTATGATCTAACCATATTCACATTAACATTTAGGTCTCATGTTTACTCATGTCAATGGCATAATCAACTAGCGAGCAATAATAATAAATCTCGGATGACAACACTTTCTCAAAATAATCATAATATGATATAACAAGATGGTATCTTGCTAGCCCTTTCTGAGACCGCAAAACATAAATGCAGAGCACCTTTAAAGATCAAGGACTGACTAAACATTGTAATTCATGGTAAAAGAGATCCAGTCATAGTCATACCCAATATAAACTAATAGTAATGGATGCAAATGACAGTGGTGGTCTCCAGCTGGTGCTTTTTAATAAGAGGGTGATGACTCAACATAAAAGTAAATAGATAGGCCCTTCGCAGAGGGAAGCAGGGATTTGTAGAGGTGCCAGAGCTCGATTTTAAAGCAGAGATAAATAATATTTTGAGAGGCATACTTTCATTGTCAACATAACAACCGAGAGATGGCGATATCTTCCATGCTACACACATTATAGGCAGTTCCCAAACAGAATGGTGAAGTTTATACACCCCCTCCACCAAACGACGAGTGCCTCCAACTAACAAGAGTCCCGGGGGAGTTTTGTTTGCAATTATTTTGATTTGATTTGCATAAAGCATGGGACTAGGCATCCTGGTGACCAGCCATTTTCTCGTGAGTGAGGAGCGGAGTCCACTCCTCTTGAGAATAACCCGCCTAACATGGAAGATACGGACAGCCCTAGTTGATACATGAGCTATTCGAGCATACAAATTGAAGGTTTAGAGTTTGGCACATACAAATTTACTTGGAACGGCAGGTGGATACCGCATATAGGAAGGTATGGTGGACTCATATGGAATAACTTTGGGGTTTATGGAATTGGATGCACAAGCAGTATTCCCGCTTAGTACAAGTGAAGGCTAGCAAAAGACTGGGAAGCGACCAACTAGAGAGCGACAACAGACATGAACATGCATTAAAATTAATAAACATTGAGTGCAAGCATGAGTAGGATATAATCCACCATGAACATAAATATCATGAAGGCTATGTTGATTTGTTTCAACTACATGCACGAAGATGTGCCAATTCAAGTCACTCGAATCATTCAAAGGAGGATACCACCCTATCATACCACATCACAACCATTTTAATAGCATGTTGGCATGCAAGGTAAACCATTATAAACTCCTAGCTAATTAAGCATGGCATAAGCAACTATAATCTCTAATTGTCATTGCAAACATGTTTATTCATAATAGGCTGAATCAGGAACGATGAACTAATCATATTAACAAAAGCAAGAGAGGTCGAGTTCATACCAGCTTCTCTCATCTCAATCAGTCCATCATATATCGTCATTATTGCCTTTCACTTGCACGACCGAACGATGTGAATAATAATAATAATAGTGCACGTGCATTGGACTAAGCTGGAATCTGCAAGCATTCAATAAACAGGAGAAGACAAGGCAATACGGGCTCTGGGTTAAATCAACAATAATGCATAATAGAGCCACTTCAACAATTTAATCATGGTCTTCTCCTATCGACCCCCAAAGAAAAGAAAAGAAATAAAACTATTTACACGGGAAATATTTTTGGGTTTTCTTTTTAATTATTATTACTACAGCAAGAGAAGTAAACTAGCTAAAGGCTACTACTAATTTTTTTTTTGTTTTCTTAAGGTTTTTCAAACACACAAGAAGAAAGCATAAAAAGAAAATAAACTAGCATGGATATTACAGTGAAAGAGTATGAGCACCGACATCTAGCAATGAGTGTGTGAACATAAATGTAATGTCGGTGAGAAATACGTATTCCCCCAAGCTTAGGCTTTTGGCCTAAGTTGGTCTATTGCCACGGCTGGCCTGGCGGATATCCATAGTTATAATTGGGGTCGTACTGTGAAGAAGCCTCGGATTGGCACTGGTTGGCAATCGCCTCCGGATCGCACTGGTAGTTAGACTGTCGTGGAGGATCAAATTGTGGTTCTGTCTCTGGCTCTGGCTCTGTAGGGTTCCGGTAAGCGTGGATGGCCGTCAGCGGAACGAGATACTGGCCTGCAGATAAATCAAACAAGGAAGGAGCAGGCAAGATAATAGTCTCAGGGTGATTCTTATCAAATAACAGTTTGTATTTAAGCGCCCTTTCCTTATTTTTAACAATAAAATCATGTGCTACCATACTCTTATAATCTAGATAAATAAAAGGCAACAATTTTTATTCTTTCTCATAGTGCCTAATAGGTATGTTATAGTATGCAGCGAGGCGCGAGGCGAAGATGCCTCCCAAGATGGGGCCCTTAGTATGGTTAAGATTTAACCGCTTTGCAACAATAGCGCCCATACTAAATGTGTCATCACGAAATAAGGCATGGCACAAAATAATAATATCAGGGACACTCAGGTTTCCACAGTTTTCGCGACCAATTAAGCACCTACTAGCAAATATAGCAAAGTAACGTAGAACAGGAAAATGTATGCTAGTGATTCGTGCGTTGGAAACCTTCCTCGTTTCCCCTACAGCAATTGTATCAATAAACTCCTCCAGATCGTTACGATGTGGTTCCTCTATGAAACCCGAAAAACGTAACTTCCAAACCTCATAGAATTCACGAAGGGTCATCTCCTTATACTCATCATATAAATAAAAATCCACCGTAGGTGGTGACCTCCTAGAATGGAAATGAAAATTTTGCACAAAGGTATTAGTGAGTAAGAGATACTGTTCGCGTTGGTCGCGGAGGAAATCGGTAAGGCCTGCATTCTCAGCCAATACATAAAAATCACCATAAATCCCGGCTGCTCTCAATAAATCATCACAAGGCCATTCACACAGCCGAACCTCCGCGGTGCGAGGCAGATTATATTTGGGCCTCTCTTCTTCTTCACTTTGCTTATCCTTCGAGCTTCGGCTCGAAGAGCCCCTCAAAAATCTCTTCATCATTTTCTGAATATTTCTGAAATTTTTAGTAACTTCAAATAAAAGTGAACCAAACTCAACATAATTGATAGCAACTACTCCTACAAGTGCCTAGAGACTATATCATGCATTAGAACTACTTGGGACCATATAAATTTGACATGCAAGCTCAAGAACATGGTCACCTAGGCAGCAAAAAATTGCAATGAATAAAGCACTAGAACAAAAACTAATTGGACCAATGGAGGAGTCACATACCAAGGAACAATCCCCCAAAGCAGTTTTGTGAAAGGTGCTTTGAGCAAGGAGATCGAAAATCGCAGCAAAATGAGCTAGAACTCATGCTTGAGCTGGTTGGTGATTTTTTGGGAGGAAGAAGAAGTGTGTGGGTGCAGGAATAAGTGGAGGGGAGCCACCGTGGGCCCACGAGGCAGGGGGGCGCGCCCAGGGGGGTGGGCACGCCCTGGACCCTCGTGGCCAGGTGCCAGCTCCCTTTGATGTGTTCTCAGTGCCAAATATTCTCAAATATTCCAAAAAAATCATATTAAATTGGCAGGGCATTTGGAGAACTTTTATTTTCGAGTATTTTTATATTGCATGGACAAATCAGAAAACAGACAGAAAAATACTATTTTTACTTTATTTCAACTAAATAACAGAAAGTAAAAGGAGGGTACAGAAGGTTGTGCTTTCTAACTTCATCCATATCATGCTCATCAAAAGGAATCCACTAACAAGGTTGATCAAGTCTTGTTAACAAACTCATTCTGAATAACATGGAGCCGGAGAAATTTCGAATAACACTATGTTACCTCAACGAGGATATGCACGTCCCCAATAATAAGAATATCATATTTCTTCTTGACAGTAGGAAGAGGAAATTCAAAACCTCCAAAAATAATCGATGGAATTTTTCCAATAGAATTGATACTGTGGACTTGAGGTTGTTTCCTTGGAAAGTGTACCGTATGCTCATTACCATTAACATGAAAAGTGACATTGCCTTTGTTGCAATCAATAACAGCCCCTGCAGTATTCAAAAAGGGTCTTCCAAGAATAATAGACATACTATCGTCCTCGGGAATATCAAGAATAACAAAGTCTGTTAAAATAGTAACGTTTGCAACCACAACAGGCACATCCTCGCAAATACCGACAGGTATTGCAGTTGATTTATCGGCCATTTGCAAAGATATTTCAGTAGGTGTCAACTTATTCAAATCAAGTCTACGATATAAGGAGAGAGGCATAACACTAACACCGGCTCCAAGATCACATAAAGCAGTTCTAACATAGTTTCTTATAATGGAGCATGGTATAGTTGGTACTCCTGGATCTCCAAGTTTCTTAGGTATTCCACCCTTAAAAGTATAATTAGAAAGGATGGTGGAAATTTCAGCTTCTGGTATCTTTCTTTTATTAGTAACAATTTATTTCATATACTTAGCATAAGGATTCATTTTGAGCATATCAGTCAAACACATGCGTAAAAAGATAGGTCTAATCATTTCAGCAAAGCGCTCAAAATCCTCATCATCCTTTTTCTTGGATGGTTTGGGAGGAAAAGGCATGGGTTTCTGAACCCATGGTTCTCTTTCTTTACCGTGCTTCCTAGCAACAAAGTCTCTCTTATCATAACGTTGATTCTTTGATTGTGGGTTGTCAAGATCAACAGCGGGTTCAATTTCTACATCATTGTTATTTCTAGGTTGAGCATCAACATGAGCATCCTCATTAACTTTATCACTAGGTTCATGTTCATTTCCAGATTGTGTTTCAGCATCAGAAATAGAAATATCATTGGGATTCTCAGGTGTGTCTACAACAGGTTCACTAGAAGCATGCAAAGTCCTATCATTTTTATTTTTCTTCTTTTTAGAAGGACTAGGTGCATCTATATTATTTCTCTGAGAATCTTGCTCAATTCCCTTAGGATGGCCTTCAGGATACAAAGGTTCCTGAGTCATTTTACCAGTTCTAGTAGCCACTCTAACGGCATAGTCATTATTCTTACTATTCAATTCATTGAGCAAATCATTCTGAGCTTTAAGTACTTGTTCTACTTGAGTGGTAACCATAGAAGCATGTTTACTAATGAGTTTAAGTTCACCTTTAACTCTAGACATGTAATCACCCAAGTGTTCAATCATATAAGCATTTTGTTTTAATTGTCTACCAAAATAAGCATTAAAATCTTCTTGCTTAACCATAAAGTTATCAAACTCATCCAAACATTGGCTAGCAAACTTGGTAGGAGGGATTTCAGCTTTATCATATCTATAGAGAGAATTTACTTTTACTACCTGTGTCGGGTTATCAAGACCATGTGTTTCTTCAATAGGTGATGAATTAAGATCATATATTTCTTCAACAGGCGGTAAATTAAGACCATGTATTTCTTTAATAGGAGGTAATTTCTTAACATCTTCAGCTTTAATACCCTTTTCTTTCATAGATTTCTTTGCCTCTTGCATATCTTTAGGACTGAGAAATAGAACACCCCTCTTCTTCGGAGTTGGCTTAGGAGTTGGTTCGGGAAGTGTCCAATTATTTTCATTTGTCAACATATTATTCAATATAATTTCAGCTTCGTCCGGTGTTCTTTCCCTGAAAACAGAACTAGCATAACTATCCAGGTGGTCTCTGGAAGCATCGGTTAGTCCATTATAAAAGATATCAAGTATTTCATTTTTCTTGAGGGGATGATCAGGCAAAGCATTAAGTAATTGGAGAAGCCTTCCCCCAAGCTTGTGGGAGACTCTCTTCTTCAATTTGCACAAAATTATATATATCCCTTAAAGCAGCTTGTTTCTTATGAGCAGGGAAATATTTAGCAGAGAAGTAATAAATCATATCCTGGGGACTATGCACACAACCAGGATCAAGAGAATTAAACCATATCTTAGCATCACCCTTTAATGAGGATATAATAGTAGAGGGTTTTCTCATCATTAGTGAACAGGGTGGCTATATCATTTAATTTAGTAAGATGTGCCACAACAGTTTCAGATTCATAACCATAGAAAGGATCAGATTCAACCAAAGTAATTATATCAGGATCAATAGAGAATTCATAATCCTTATCAGTAACAAAGATAGGTGTGAAGGAAATATGCCCTAGAGGCAATAATAAAGTATTATTTATTTCCTTATATCATGATAAATGTTTATTATTCATGCTAGAATTGTATTAACCGGAAACATAATACATGTGTGAATACATAGACAAACAGAGTGTCACTAGTATGCCTCTACTTGACTAGCTCGTTAATCAAAGATGGTTATGTTTCCTAGCCATAGACATGAGTTGTCATTTGATTAACGGGATCACCTCATTAGGAGAATGACGTCATTGACTTGACCCATTCCGTTAGCTTAGCACCCGATCGTTTAGTATGTTGTTATTGCTTTCTTCATGACTTATACATATTCCTATGACTATGAGATTATGCAACTCCCGTTTACCGGAGGAACACTTTGTGTGCTACCAAACGTGACAACGTAAATGGGTGATTATAAAGGTGCTCTACAGGTGTCTCCAAATGTACTTTTTGGGTTGGCGTATTTTGAGATTAGGATTTGTCACTCCGATTGTCGAAGAGGTATCTCTGGGCCCACACAGTAAAGCACATCACTATAAGCCTTGCAAGCATTGTGACTAATGAGTTAGTTGCGGGATGATGTATTACGGAACGAGTAAAGAGACTTGCCGGTAACAACATTGAACTAGGTATCGAGATACCGACGATCGAATCTCGGGCAAGTAACATACCGATGACAAAGGGAACAACGTATGTTGTTATGCGGTCTGACCGATAAAGATCTTCGTAGAATATGTAGGAACCAATATGAGCATCCAGGTTCCGCTATTGGTTATTGACCGGAGAGGTGTCTCGGTCATGTCTACATAGTTCTCGAACCCGTAGGGTCCGCACGCTTAAAGTTACGATGACAGATATATTATGAGTTTATATGTTTTGATGTACCGAAGGTTGTTCGGAGTCCCGGATGTGATCACGGACATGACGAGGAGTCTCAAAATGGTCGAGACATAAAGATTGATATATTGGACGACTATATTCCGACACCGGAAGTGTTCCGGAGAAGTTTCGGATTTAACCGGAGTGCCGGAGGGTTACCGGAACCCCCCGGGAAGTATTGGGCCTTAGTGGGCCTAGAGGGGAGAGAGAGGGCAGCAGCCAGGAGGTGGCGCGCCCCCTCCCAGGAGGAATCCTAGTTGGACTAGGAGAGGGGGGCGCAGCCCCCTTTCCCTCTCCCTCTCCCTCTCTTTCCTTCGCCCCCTCTTTTCCTACTTGGACTAGGAAAGGGGAGTCCTACTCCTACTAGGAGGAGGACTCCCCCCCTCTCCTTGGCGCGCCTAGGGCAGCCGGCCTCCCCCTTGCTCCTTTATATACGGGGGCAGGGGGCACCTCCAAACACACTTGATATACGATATTTTAGCCGTGTGCGGTGCCCCCCTCCACGATATTACACCTCGATAATACCGAGCTTAGGCGAAGCCCTACGTCGGTGGAACATCATCATCGTCACCACGCCGTCGTGCTGACGAAACTCTCCCTCAACACTCGGCTGGATCGGAGTTCGAGGGACGTCATCAAGCTGAACGTGTGCTGAACTCAGAGGTGCCGTGCGTTCGGTACTTAATCGGTCGGATCGTGAAGACGTACGACTACATCAACCGCGTTGTGATAACGCTTCCGCTGTCGGTCTACGAGGGTACGTGGACAACACTCTCCCCTCTTGTTGCTATGCATCACCATGATCTTGCGTGTGCGTAGGAATTTTTTTGAAATTACTACTTTCCCCAACAAGGTGAAGTAGCATAAGCAGGATCATATTTCATTCTAGCATTCAGAGTTTTTTGGTTAAGCTTAGCTAATAATTTCTTAAGATCACTTCTATCATTGCAAGCAAGAAAGTCTCTAGTAGTTTCTTCATCCATAACATAGCCCTCAGGCACAACAGGCAATTCATATTTAGGGGGAGAATCTTCATCATCACTTTCATCAATATTATCAGTTTCAATAATTTCATTCTCTATAGCCCTAGCAAGTTGTTCATCAAGAAATTCACCAAGTGGCACAGTAGTATCAAGCATAGAAGTAGTTTCATCATAAGTATCATGCATAGCAGAAGTGGCATCATCAATAACATGCGACATATCAGAATTAATAGCAGAAGCAGGTTTAGGTGTCGCAAGCTTACTCAAAACAGAAGGTGAATCAAGTGCAGAGCTAGATGGCAGTTCCTTACCTCCCCTCGTAGTTGAGGGACAAATTTTTGTTTTCGCGTCTTTCAAGTTCTTCATAGTGACCAGCAGATATAAATCCCAAGTGACTCAAAGAATAAAGCTATGCTCCCCGGCAACGGCGCCAGAAAATAGTCTTGATAACCCACAAGTATAGGGGATCGCAACAGTTTTCGAGGGTAGAGTATTCAACCCAAATTCATTTATTCGACACAAGGGGAGCCAAAGAATATTCTCAAGTATTAGCAGTTGAGTTGTCAATTCAACAACACCTGGATAACTTAGTATCTGCAGCAAAGTATTTAGTAGCAAAGTAGTATGATAGTAACGGTAACAGTAGCAAAAGTAACATTTTTGGGTATTGTAGTGTTTGTAACAGTAGCAACGGAAAAGTAAATAAGCGAAGAACAATATGTGAAAAGCTCGTAGGCAATGGATCGGTGATGGAGAATTATCCTGGATGCGGTTCATCATGCAACAGTCATAACATAGGGTGACACAGAACTAGCTCCAATTCATCACTTTAATGTAGGCATGTATTCCGAATATAGTCATACGTGCTTATGGAAAAGAACTTGCATGACATCTTTTGTCCTACCCTCCCGTGGCAGCGGGGTCCTAGTGGAAACTAAGGGATATTAAGGCCTCCTTTTAATAGAGTACCGGACCAAAGCATTAACACATAGTGAATACATGAAATCCTCAAACTACGGTCATCACCGGGAGTGGTGCCGATTATTGTCACTTCGAGGTTGACGGATCATAACACATAGTAGGTGACTATAGACTTGCAAGATAGGATCAGGAACTCACATATATTCATGAAAACATAATAGGTTCAGATTTGAAATCATGGCACTCGGGCCCTAGTGACAAGCATTAAGCATAGCAAAGTCATAGCAACATCAATCTCAAAACATAGTGGACACTAGGGATCAAACCCTAACAAAACTAACTCGATTACATGATAAATCTCATCCAACCCATCACCGTCCAGCAAGCCTACGATGGAATTACTCACGCACGGCGGTGAGCATCATGAAATTGGTGATGGAGGATGGTTGATGATGACGATGGCGACGGATTCCCCTCTCCAAAGCCCCGAACGGACTCCAGATCAGCCCTCCCGAGAGAGTTTAGGGCTTGGTGGCGGCTCCGTATCTTAAAACATGATGAATCTTTCTCTCTGATTTTTTTTCTCCCCGAACACGAATATATGGAGTTGGAGTTGAGGTCAGTGGAGCTCCAGGGGAGCCACGAGGCAGGGGGCGCGCCCCCACCCTCGTGGAAAGGGTGTGGGCCCCCTGGCCTTGATTCTTTCACCAGTATTTTTTATATTTTCCAAAAATAATCTCCGTGAAATTTCAGGTCATTCCGAGAGCTTTTGTTTCTGCACAAAAATAACACCATGGCAATTCTGCTAAAAACAGCGTCAGTCCAGGTTAGTTCCATTCAAATCATGCAAGTTAGAGTCCAAAACAAGGGCAGAAGTGTTTGGAAAAGTAGATACGACGGAGACGTATCAAAGTCCTGTAGCATGCACGTATGGTAACCGTTGTGTAACAAATTTGAAGCATGAGGTGTTTCTTTGATTGTGATCCTTATGAGTGGCGGTCGGGGACGAGCGATGGTCTTTTCCTACCAATCTATCCTCCTAGGAGCATGCGCATAGTGCTTGGTTTTGATGACTTGTAGATTTTTGCAATAAGTATGCGAGTTCTTTATGACTATTGTTGAGTCCATGGATTATACGCGCTCTCACCCTTCCATCATTGCTAGCCTCTTCGGTACCGTGCATTGCCCTTTCTCACCTCGAGAGTTGGTGCAAACTTTACCGGTGCATCCAAACCCCGTGATATGATACGCTCTATCACACATAAGACTCCTTATATCTTCCTCAAAACAGCCACCATACCTACCTATTATGGCATTTCCATAGCCATTCCGAGATATATTGCCATGCAACTTTCCACCGTTCCGTTTATTATGACACGCTTCATCATTGTCATATTGCCTTGCATGATCATGTAGTTGACATCGTATTTGTGGCAAGGCCACCATTCATAATTTTTCATACATGTCACTCTTGTTTCATTGCACATCCCGGTACACCGCCGGAGGCATTCATATAGAGTCATACTTTGTTCTAGTATCGAGTTGTAATCTTTGAGTTGTAAATAAATAGAAGTGTGATGATCATCATTAATAGAGCATTGTCCCGAAAGAAAAAGAAAAAAAAAAGAAAGGCCAAAAAAAGAAAGGCCAAATAAAAAAAGAAAAAAGGGGAAGGCCAAATAAAAAAAGAAAGGCCAAATAAAAAATATATAAAATAAGAAGGGACAATGCTACTATCCTTTTTCCACACTTGTGCTTCAAAGTAGCCCCATGATCTTCATGATAGAGAGTCTCTTGTTTTGTCACTCTCATATACTAGTGGGAATTTTTCATTATAGAACTTGGCTTGTATATTCCAACAATGGGCTTCCTCAAATGCCCTAGGTCTTCGTGAGCAAGCAAGTTGGATGCACAATGGGCTTCCTCAAATGCCCTAGTGCATCCGTTGCATGGCAATCCCTACTCCTCGCATTGACATCAATTGATGGGCATCTCCATAGCCCGTTGATTAGCCGCGTCAATGTGAGACTTTCTTTTTTTGTCTTCTCCACACAACCTCCATCATTATATTCTATTCCACCCATAGTGCTATGTCCATGGCTCACGCTCATGTATTGTGTGAAAGTTGAAAAAGTTTGAGAATACTTAAGTATGAAACAATTGCTTGGCTTGTCATCAGGGTTGTGCATGATGAGAGCATTTTTGTGTGACGAAAATGAAGCATGGCCAAACTATATGATTTTGTAGGGATGAGCTTACTTTGGCTATGTTATTTTGATAAGACATAATTGCTTGGTTAGTATGCTTGAAGTATTATTATTTTTATGTCAATATTAAACTTTTGTCTTGGATCTTTCAGATCTGAACATTCATGCCACAATAAGGAAAATTACATTGAAAATTATGTTAGGTAGCATTCCACATCAAAAATTCTGTTTTTATCATTTACCTACTCGAGGATGAGCAGGAATTAAGCTTGGGGATGCTTGATACGTCTGCAACGTATCTATAACTTTTGATTGTTCCATGCTATTATATTATCCATCTAGGATGTTTTATATGCATTTATATGCTATTTTATATGATTTTTGGGACTAACCTATTAACCTAGAGCCCAGTGACTGTTTCTATTTTTCCTTGTTTTTGAGTATCGCAGAAAAGGAAAACCAAACGGAGTCCAATGGACCTGAAATTTCACGGAGATTATTTTTGGACCAGAAGAAGCCCACGGAGCATCGGAGATAGGCCAGAAGAGTCCCGAGGCACCCACGAGGGTGGGGGCGCGCCCCCTACCTCGTGGCCGCCTCCGAGACCCCCCCTGACTTGTTCCCGACGCCAACACCTCTTATATATACCCAAACTTCCAGAACATAACCTAGATCGGGAGTTCCGCCGTCGCAAGCCTCTGTAACCACCAAAAACCAATCGGGACCCTATTCCGGCACCCTGCCGCAGGGGGGATCCCCCACCGGTGGCCATCTTCATCATCCTGGCGCTCTCCATGACGAGGAGGGGGTAGTTCACCCTCGGGGCTGAGGGTATGTACCAGTAGCTATGTTTTGATCTCTCTCTCTCTCTCTCGTGTTCTTGATTTGGCACGATCTTGATGTATCGCGAGCTTTGCTATTATAGTTGGATCTTATGATGTTTCTCCCCCTCTACTCTCTTGTAATGGATTGAGTTTTCCCTTTGAAGTTATCTTATCGGATTGAGTCTTTAAGGATTTGAGAACACTTGATATATGTCTTGCATGTGCTTATCTGTGGTGACAATGGGATATTCACGTGATCCACTTGATGTATGTTTTGGTGATCAACTTGCGGGTTCTATGACCTTGTGAACTTATGCATAGGGGTTGGCACACGTTTTCGTCTTGACTCTCCGGTAGAAACTTTGGGGCACTCTTTGAAGTTCTTTGTGTTGGTTTGAATGGATGAATCTGATATTGTGTGATGCATATCATATAATCATACCCACGGATACTTGAGGTGACATTGGAGTATCTGGGTGACATTAGGGTTTTGGTTGATTTGTGTCTTAAGGTGTTATTCTAGTATGAACTCTAGGATAGATTGAACGGAAAGAATAGCTTCGTGTTATTTTACTACGGACTCTTGAATAGATCGATCAGAAAGAATAGCTTCGTGTTATTTTACTACGGACTCTTGAATAGATCGATCAGAAAGAATAACTTTGAGGTGGTTTCGTACCGTACCATAATCTCTTTGTTTGTTCTCCGCTTTTAGTGACTTTGGAGTGACTCTTTGTTGCATGTTGAGGGATAGTTATATGATCCAATTATGTTATTATTGTTGAGAGAACTTGCACTAGTGAAAGTATGAACCCTAGGCCTTGTTTCAACGCATTGCAATACCGTTTGTGCTCACCTTTATCATTAGTTACCTTGCTGTTTTTATATTTTCAGATTACAAAAACCTATATCTACTATCCATATTGCACTTGTATCACCATCTCTTCGCCGTACTAGTGCACCTATACAATTTACCATTGTATTGGGTGTGTTGGGGACACAAGAGACTCTTTGTTATTTGGTTGCAGGGTTGTTTGTGAGAGACCATCTTCATCCTACGCCTCCCACGGATTGATAAACCTTAGGTCATCCACTTGAGGGAAATTTGGTACTGTCCTACAAACCTTTACACTTGGAGGCTGTAGGATAGGAAGTATGTCTAGAGGGGGGTGATTAGACTACTGGACAAAATAAAAATCTAGCCTTGTCCCAATTTTAGTTCTTGGCAGATTTTAGCAACTTAGCACAAGTCAAGCAATCAACCTACACATGCAATTCTAAGAGTATAGCAGCGGAATGTAAAACAATTGCATATGAAGGTAAAGGGATGAGTTTGAAGGAGCAAACGCAATGTTGACACGGAGATTTTTTATCCGTGGTTCCGACAGGTGGTGCTATCGTACATCCATGTTGATGGAGACTTCAACCCACGAAGGGTAACGGTTGCACGAGTCCACGGAGGGCTCCACCCATGAAGGGTCCACAAAGAAGCAATCTTGTCTATCCCACCATGGCCGTCGCCCACGAAGGACTTGCCTCACTCGGGTAGATCTTCACGAAGTAGGCGATCTCCTTGCCCTTACAAACTCCTTGGTTCAACTCCACAATCTCCACGGTGGCTCCCAAGTGACACCTAGCCAATCTAGGAGACACCACTCTCCAAGAAGTAACAAATGGTGTGTTGATGATGAACTCCTTGCTCTTGTGCTTCAAATGATAGTCTCCCCAACACTCAACTCTCTCTCATAGGATTGGATTTGGTAGAAAGAAGATTTGAGTGGAAAGCAACTTGGGGAAGGCTAGAGATCAAGATTTATGTGGTTGGAATGGAATATCTTAACCTCAACACAAGTGTAGGTGGTTCTCTCTCAGAAAATATGTATGGAAGTGTAGGCATGTTCTGATGGCTCTCTCCACGACTGAAGAGTGGGTGGAGGGGTATATATAGCCTCCACACAAAATCTAACCGTTAAACACAAATCACCAAACTCGGTGGGACCGAAGCATGAAACTCGGTCGGACCGATTTAGTTCAAAATGTGAACGTTAGGATTCTCGGTGGGACCGACTGAATCAACTCGGTGGGACCGATGGCATTAGGGGTAGGGCATAACGTAATCTCGGTGAGACCGATTACACAAACTCGGTGAGACCGATTTTGGTAATAGTCAAACAGAGAGTTGGTCAGGCAAACTCGGTGGGACTGATTCGCTCATCTCGGTTGGACCGAAACGTTACGAAAGGGAAACAGAGAGTTTGCATTGCAATCTCGGTGGGACCGATCACTCATCTCGGTTTGACCGAAACGTTACGAAAAGGAAACAGAGAGATTACAACCCCATCTCGGTAGGACCGAGATCCCTATCGGTGAGACCGAATTGATTAGGGTTTCTGGCAGTGGCTATGACAACTGAACTCGGTGGCTCCGGATATGAAATTTCGGTGGGGCCGAGTTGGACTTTTTGGTTTAGGACATATGTGGATATGAGAAAGTAGTGGAGGGTTTTGGAGCATATCACTAAGCATTTTGAGCAAGATCCTCATTAAGCAACACCTCATCCCTTCTTAATAGTATTGGCTTTTCCTATAGACTCAATGTGATCTTGGATCACTAAAATAGAAAATGTAGAGTCTTGTGCTTTGAGCTTGAGCCAATCCTTTGTCCTTAGCATTTTGAAGGGTCCACTTTCTAATCCATGCCAAGCCAATCATTGAGCTTTCCTGAAATGTTTATCTTGGAATAGCATTAGCTCAATGAGCTATATGTTGTTAGTAATTACCAAAACCACCCAGGGATAGTTGCACTTTCAATCTCCCCCTTTTTGGTAATTGATGACAACATATAGATCAAAGCTTCGACAAATGATAATAAGATTAAAAAAACATTGTCACTTTGAGAAGTATGTGATAAGCAAGAGCTCCCCCTAAATTTGTGCATTATTTAAGATTTGCTTTTGAATGCAAATGCACAATTGATTAGGATCATGGGTTACTCTTCCATGTCACATACATCTTGGTGGAGCGCTCAAAATGATAGAAATTAAAAACATGCACTCATCAGCAAAACAAGTGAATGATCATAATAGGATATAAGAGATAATATCATCCAACTAAGCATTAAGGGTAGCATATGATCAAACACATGATCAAATAAGTATCTCACAAGTAGCTCACACAAGCACGCAATAAAGTTTCAAACCAAACCAAATAAGTGCAAAGAGAGATAAAAACCAACACTCTC
This sequence comes from Triticum aestivum, assembly GCF_018294505.1. Classification (NCBI taxonomy): domain Eukaryota; kingdom Viridiplantae; phylum Streptophyta; class Magnoliopsida; order Poales; family Poaceae; genus Triticum; species Triticum aestivum. Next base: position 293,195,717 of record NC_057808.1, on the reverse strand, counting down.
TCTCTCGAAGCCTATGATCTATACATTTTTCTCCCCCTTTGGCAACAAGTTACCAAAAAGTTTGTAAATGCATAGTGCTAAACGACTCTCAGGCTTGATCTTCGGGAGGTGGTGTTGAGAGAACTCCAAGGACGAAGGCTTCTGATGAAGTAGCTAGAGCTGGTGGAGTAGCTGCTGGAGTTGGAACTGGAGTTGGAGCTGCTGGTGCTGATGTTGTAGCTCTGGTGTCAGTCACTGGCACTGCAGCAGACCTCTGTCCTCTAGGCACTCTAGCAAATGCATCTGTGGTAGACTTGCCCTTCTTCTCCTCTGCTTCCTCCTGAAGTTGCTCAACTGCAGTTTGGATTTCAGTTACCTTGACATCAAGGTCATAGAATTTTGTCTCAATAATCCTTTCCAAGCTCTCCTGGTTCTTGGTCAGGGTGGCCAAGCCCTGCTCAATCCTCAGAGTGGATTGGATCAGATATCCAAGCTGGTCTTGCTTGCTCTTCAAGAATACTTGAGATGCCTCTTCCACAGTTGGCATCTTTGCAGCCTTCTCAGCTTTAGCCTTCTCTCTCTTTTCTTGTGCTTGCACAGATGATGGTTCATTCTCAGTCATGAAAACAGTGTTATCTTCAAATTCAGGATAGATGGGCAGGTGCTCCTTATCCAAAATGTACTTGCCTTTGCCCATCTTTGAGTTGATGAGCTCCTGGATGTGTGGGGCATATCCACAACTTCTCTTCTGATTAGCTGCAGTCATCTTGATTGTTTCCACAATCAGGCTCATAACCTTGAACTTCTATGGGACATCAAATATGTGCAGCAAGTTGATAGCATGTCCTCTGATCATCTTGTGATCACCTGACTTGGGTAGCAGTGTGTGCCTTAAGATCCAGTTGATAGTTGGCAGACCAGACAACAAATAGTGTACAGATCCAAACTTATGTGTATCCAAAGCAGCATCTGGGATCTCCTTGTACATGTTGGCCATAGAGTTGTGGTCTTTCTTCTTCTTTGCATAGATATCCAAGTCATCCTCATGTTCTTCAGGAGCATTGATTAATTGAGCCCATTCTTCAACTGTAGACTGGTACCTAGTACCCTCAGACATCCATACTATCCTTCCATCTGGATAGAAGTGTGCAGTGGAGAAGAATTGCATAATGAGCTCATCATTCCACTTGGTGAACTTCTGAGCCACAAACTTATCAACTCCACATGCCTTGAAGCTATCATATACACTAGGGAAGTGATCCTCATTCTCCTTGATGAATTCCCAGTCAACCCATCTCATGTCACACACTATGGGCTTCTTGTCAAGCAGAATTGTCTCATAGAAGTCCTGCTGTTCCTTAGTGTGAAATCTGTAGTCCATAGCAGTCCTTCTCCTGGTAGCATATGGATCAGACTCTCTCCATAGTCTCAATCCTGAATCCTTCCTGATTTTCATGTTCTCTGCAACTGGGTGTGCATCATTGTGATCAGGGATCTTGGGCTTCAGCTTTCTCAAAACAACAGAATCATTCTTCTTCTTCTTCTTCAGCAGCTTGAGGCACTGGGGCCTTGTTTTTCTCCTCGGCAGGGATGTTCCTAGTGCTGCTCTTGGGTTTTGGCTTTGGAGCTGGAGCAGCAGCCTTGGGAGCAGCTTTGGGCTTAGATGGATCAGCCCCTGATCTGATTGCATCTCCCATGAGCTTTTGAGCTTTGGGTGCTGGTGCAGCATCCTCTTCCTCTTCCTCTTCTGAATCTTTCCTCATTGAGGGCTTGCCAAGAACTCTGGCAGTGCTGGTTCTGGCCCTCTTCTTCTTTTTATCCTCACTAGCTGCTTCTTCTTCAGACTCAATGGTGAATTTCATAGTTTCACCTGTGGCAACTTTTCTTGGCTTAGACATGGGTTGTCTTCTTGCTGGCATCTTTGTTTTCAGTCCAGGCTTTGTTGCAGCAGCTGTGCCATATTCTTTCTTCAGCACTTTTTTCTTTAAAGTGGCTTCATCTTCAACAGCCACATAGTCTTCATCCTCTGAATCAGAAGTTCTCTTCTACCTTGTCCTGGCAGCTGCCTTTGGCAAGTTGCTTGGTGTGCTCCTGCTGCCATCATCATAGCTGCTAGAGGGACTAGTGCCCTCACTCAACTGAACCTGTTCCTCTGACTTGTTCTGGCTGTCACTTTGGTCAGACATCTTGCAGGCAAACTGTCAGCAGACCCTGTGAATAGGTTATAGATGAGGTAGAGTAGATGAGCATCACAAAGTATAGGAGTTTTTGCAAAACTGATGACTTAAAAACTTAGTTTTAGTTCTTCACATAAAGCATTTCGGATCTACCGATTTGTAAACTCGGTGGTACCGAAGCAGCTTTTGTGTCACATCCTGATTTCCATGCCACAACACTTAAGCTAATAAATCATTCTAAAATGTGGTTTGACAAAAACTTTTGAGTGTTTTGTCTTTGCTTTGATTGAATGTTTGACTGTTGTTTGCAAGTGCTCTAAAAATCAAATAAATCCTACAACTCCTATACTTCATCTCCTTGCTCCAAACTCTTGAACCAATGATCATGCCATGTGTATAGGACATAAAAATAATTTCTTACAAAAATGATTTGGCCAAATAGTATTTTCAAAAATTAGTTTTCCAAAAACCCCTGAATTGAGATTTGTACTGCAAGTACTTAATTAAGGGCAGTAAAAATATTTCCAAAAATATATTTGACTCATATTAGATATAGGACACCCAGAAACCACAAATATATAATTTCAAAAGTTATTTCTATTTTATTTAAAGGCTTTTTCTTAAGACCAGAAATGGTCTTTAATAGGTTAAAATTATTTTAAAGCTTCAAAAATATTTGGGAAAAACCTAGGGAAACTCAGTGGACATATATTGTCCATATATAAGAGTTTCAACACATGGTCATGTTCAAAATATTGGTCAAATCCCTCAAAAACCCTTTCTGGATATTTCAAGCTTTTGAAATATTTACAAAGGAAATATTCCCCAAAAATTCCAAGAAAATTCTAGCATGTCACATATGACATGTTTGATGATCTTGCCAAGTCTCATGTCATGGAGATTAGTATAACCCCATGAAATTCCATCAAAACCATTTCTGTCCATTTTGAAGTTTGAGCAACTTTACATTGCCAAACATGTCCAAATGTTCTAGAACTTGGTGCACATGCTCAAATGGTCTAATTATTCATCTATACCAAATGGCACAAGTTGGAGAGAATGTTATCTTGATCAAAGTGCCCCAAAACCCTCTCTGCCCAGAACCAAATTTGAACAACTTTACATTGGCAACCTTCTCCTTTTGATCTCAACTTTTGTGGACATGTTCAGAACCTCAAATGATGACACTACACTAAGTGGTGCATCAAGGAGAATAGCTTTGCATGACTAAATCTTGAAAAGTCCATTTCCGTTGATTTCTAGGGTTTACAAAAGTTGCATTGGCAACTTTGCCCAAATGAACTCAACCTTGGTGGTACAAAAATGAGTAATAAACCCCAGTATAGACTGGTACGATTCAATTCAATATTTTGTTCATTCGGGTTTGATTGTGTCATAGTTCTATAGTTGGAATTTGTTTTATCGTTGGATGAACTGCATTGCTGATATTGATCCCAAGAAAAAAATAGTAGGTACAGCTAGTCCGTGAATAGCTTATTTTCTCATGCCATTTGACCCTGTCAAGCCTCATGACAAGGGAAGTCCATTTGCTTGCCCAAACCTACATCAAACACCTTCTGGCAGAAATTTAAAATGCATGTTTTGTCCATTTCCACTAATCTCCTTGAGTCCAAATTTGTACCACAGCCTCATGTGATACTCCTCTAACCCCCTGCATCTTTCCCTGCCCGAGGAGCCATGATTAAGGGGGGTAGAACCCCATTTTTCTTCTCTGGGCAGCAGCATTCTCCCTCTCTCTCAGCCTCTCTCTCCCTCCTTGACATTCCAGAGCATCCAAGGCTCTCCTCAGCTTTTGCCCATACCCCCTGCAGCTGCCAGACACAAGTGGACGCGCGAGTGCGCGCGGAAAAGCCGCGGATGCCGGCCACTTGCGCGCACTGGAGCGCCTGGCAGAGCACCCGACCGTTGACGCTCCCCCACCACCTCGGGCCGCCCCATCGCACCAGTCGAGGCCCTCGACGTCCGCACCACGGCAGCCCTGCTGGTCCCCTCCTCTCTCCCTCTCTATCACCTCCAGCAGCGCGTGCCCAGAGCCGCCTGACTTGGCCTATGCGTGTGCGAGTTCGTGGCTCCACCCGGAGCTCTCCCCGCTCCTTCTCTCCCTTCCCCTGGCCATAGACCATCTCTACAAACGCCACGGACACGCACACGCGAGCCCCTATGACCCCTAGCAACGGCAACGACCTCGCCGGCACACCCGTCCACGGTGCACCTCACCCCCTTCTATTTAAGGCCACCCCCGAGCCCCCTCTCTACTCCTTTGGCTCTCTCTCCCTCCCGTGCACCCCCTGGACCGACCCACTTCCCTCCTCGCGCCCTCCATATCCCCCCATGGACGGAGAACCACCGCCGGCCCCGTGCTAAATTCGGGCTATTCCGAGCCTCTCTTCTCTCCCTAGCCACTACAGAGCCCCTCACCACCACCGCCGACTCGCCCCACACTCCATTTCCTCCACCCCGTGCCTGCCTCGCTGTGCCAAACCTCGCCGACAGCCTCCTCCGCGGCCATCCAGGCCATCGCCGCTACAGCCCTCCCCGGCATGCGTGAAGCACATGGATGGGTGCGGCGTGGACTCCTGAGCACGCTGGTCGGCGGAGCGCCGGAGATGCTCTGTAGCCCCGACAATCGCCGGCGGGAGCCGATCCTCCCCGCGGCCGGAGCGCGCGCGGGAGGTTGAAGACAGCCTGCTGCTGGGCCCCGCGCGTTAGTGACCCAGCGGGCGGGCCCGACCGTTTAAGTGGAAACGGCTTCGGCCGGATCCGCCTCCCCTCCACGGAGGCGCACCTCCCGCGAAGCCGCCTTCGACATCACCACCTCTACCCGCGCAGCCGAGCCACTGGGCCGGCCCACGGTCGATCTGTTGCCCCGTGCGCAGGATAAGGTTAAAGCCTTATTTCCTTTTTCTTTTTCCAGTCAACTTCAAAAATCCATAAATAATTCAACAGCGCTCCAAATTTGATGATTCAAATTTCTAGTAGTTTCTAAATTCATGTCCTATCTCATGGTGCTATTTGCACATTTATACAGAAATATTTCTTTCACAAATAATTATCAAATACCATTTTTCCATTTTTGTCATAACTTTAGAAAATCACAGAGAGCTCAAAATTGATCCAAATGCCATGATTCAAATTCCTGGATGCTTCTAAGTTCATAACTTAGTTTATGAACATTTTTCTTAATACTTTCTGTACCACACAATATAATGAGCCATTTCTTCATATTTGTCAACTTTGCAAATTCATAGGAAATTCACTTGAACTCCAAATCCAGTGAAACCAACTCCTAGATGCTTCTAAAATCATGATTTGTTAAATGGGTGCCTTTGCTCATTTTTCAAAAATATATTTATGTACACTTCTTGCAAATCCATAAATCAATTGATTCAATCATATTGAAATACTCAAAAATATCCACTGATCCAGTCCCAATGAAACCACTATGATTATTTTCTATATAACCAGAGATGTCCTAGAAAAGTCAAATTAATATTTTTAGAGCACTTTTATTTCCTGCCTTGTTGTGTTGCTTCTTAAGGTTGCTTTCAACGATAGTTGACGAAGTAGACGAAATGCTTGGAGTTGGACCAGAGATATTTGAAGACCTCGAAGACTTTGTTAAAGCAGGCAAGCAGCCCTTTGACCATGTCTATGAAACCCTTTTTATGCATGACATATAGCACCATATTATTGTTGCAACGGAATCATGATGAGGTGGAACCACTTTGATGGTTTGCCTCCGTTACTTCCTCGTTGATACTTGCATTGTGCATGACCCTACCTCCTTATGAGGGTTATGCCGGTGGGAGTAGATAGGATGCTAAAGCAGTTGCTACGCAAAAAGGGACGGGAATATGCATGGTGATGGAGACAAAGTATTTCCAAAAGACTTTTTTGAAAACCCCATCGGGTGCCACTTATGCCCGAGGGAGATGATGAGTTGGGTAGCCACTTGATGACGAAGTGGTGTACCGAGGCAAGTGTGTGTGTTGTTTTCCAAAACGGATTGGTTTAAGTTGCGACCGTTATTCCAACCTTACATGCGCAACCACTCTACCCTTATATGGGAAAGGGCATTATTGATTACCTAGGCCGATACTAGCTTGGAGCCCGCATTACTAGTGACGGGAGAGTCGTTGTTGCGCTCTCTCGGGACGGGGTCGTGCCAGGTAGGGCGGCCATGACTGTTTTCACAGGGCACCGGACACACCGTTGGTACCCCGTGCTTGTGGTATGTGATGAATATGGGAGCGAGGCTCCACAATTTTAAGATGTGAAATGTTGGGCACGGGGGTTACTACCAATCGAGTGGACTCTATGTTAGTGTCGTCTAGGGAAAGATAGTGATCGGGTGCTTACCCCGGGTACTTGAGGTACCGCGGGTCGTGGATGACACGGAAGTTCCCCGGTTCTTGTGGGTAAAGTGTGCAACCTCTGCAGAGTGTAAAACTATTCGAATAGCCGTGTCCACGGTCAAGGACAGTTGGGTAACCGCTCTTGGGCTACGTCCACATGTTTACAAACCAGTGTATGTGTTTGGATAAGTGGGAAGAACTACTTGGGTCAAGTCAAAGGACTTGACATGATTGAGTTGGGTTGATGCCCACTCTATTTATGTTGATATCTGTAACCTGTCCTCATGGTTACTTGAATTCTCCTGATGCATGTCTTACAAGTTGTTGAACATGTCATTGCACTCAAAACTAGCTTTCTGCAAAAATTTACCTATATCAAGCATTGTTGTATCTTGAACCAAAACATGGGCTGCTTGCGAGTACATTCAAAGTACTCATTGGCTTGCCACTGGTTATTTTATTGGCCAGGCATGAAAGAACAGGATATGATGAAGAATACTTCAGTGACGAACATGCGAGCTAGGACGCTTCCAAGTCAGAATGCATGTAGGGTTAAGGCAGATGGCATGGGTCCAAGTTATCGATGAAGATTTTTGCTGCGAAGTTATACTCAAGACTTGACCATAATGGTCATAATTTATGTTAGACGGTATGTATGGATGTAAGACTCTTGTTATACAGCTTCTGTGTGTTCAGTGAGCATTGATCTCTGGGATCACTGTACACGTGCATTCGGTGATCACGACTTATGAGTCGGGGTCCCCACAGAGCTGGTATTAGAGCCATCCTGACTGTAGGAAGCCTTAGTTAGCATGGTCGTTAGTTAGGGTTAAAACTATTTTCAAAACTATTACTAATGTTCAAAACTATCTATACTTCTCTTCCCCTTCTCAGTTTTTTTTGAAAGCTAAGGTATACTTTCCTTATTGATCTCTTCCCCCTTCAAAACTTTTGGTCGCTAGAACCCTCAAGCCCCTAACCACGGGATTCCTTGTAATCCTCGAAGGAGTACACCTTGCCAAACACTCACCCACCTCTTCTGAACACAAGATTGGCGACACCACAACAAGATGATACCAACAGAAGATACATCCTCAAGGAATGAGGACATGAATACCCAGAAGATGGTGACACCCTTGACACTGCCCCAAGATGATGCGACCTTAGCCTGCAATGATCAAGGCATAGGATATGCAAGATCATGATATACATCGCTAATAGAGCAACCCTGTCCTTATCGTTGTTGCATCAGCAACCACCGGTGGATGAGAACCTAGCCATTTGGTCCGCCTCACTATAGTGAGCAGGAAAACGGTTCTCTTCATCCCCGGCTCTTGGTGACGATATTGTCAACAATGTGTCCGGCAGATTGGACCTCTATTATGCCTTGTTAATGTCATTACATAAAGGATTGCCACCTGGAACCGCCGACAGCTTAAAAAAGGCAAAAGTGATCGTCATGATTAAGAAGACAAGAGAAGACCAAGTCAATGCCAGCCACGAGGAGCCACCTTCACCCCATCACCCCATCAGGCGAGAAGTTGTTGAAGATTCTTCAGGCTCAACCCAGATTGTTTCATCAAACAAGAGACGTAACAACACCTGAGGAAAACTCAGGAGACTGCACGAGGCACAAGGCACGACTACTGAGTCCGAGAACCCCTAGGGTAGGATGAGTCGTGTACCCCGTATGCGCAGTCGAGTCCGTATGATGGTTCAAATAGAACCATGATTGTGTGTTGCTTGTTTTTATTTGTTTGTGTTTTGATATCAGTTGCCCTTTTTGCCCTAGGCAACAAGTACGTGACTATATCACCTTCCTTGTCTTAATGCTTGTGTTTGGCCCTTTCGGCACTTGTTGTTTGCACTTGCACTATAGAAGCCCCTTTAGGCATCCCACCTACTCTATGCTATTTTTCCTCTCATCTCTCTCCTCAATTGAAGACCAGTAAGACAAGATACACCAAGGATTCTACCTCGGCGACCAACAAGCACTGAAGGATTTTTCTACAGCCTCCTCGACCAAGTGGAACCCCGTAGAACTATGTTTACACCTCATGACTAGAAACCCATCCCCAGACCCTTCGAGACTTCACGAGATACTCCAGCACGAACCCTTAATCAGGTGCCTAACCCCCAGAATTGTGAGAGAACCAGTTAAGCCTCCGCAACCTTGCACAACACTGGGTTCATTATGGGACTAGTGGACATAGTGAACGAGCACGTTATCATCTTAAGATAGCACCAAACTGACGATGCCATAGGAGGAACCAAATTGAGGATATATGAATAGAGGACAATGACTTGATGAGTTTATATCAAGACCTTGAGGAATTATCTGAGACTCTTTGGTGGATCATAAGGCTTTCATATTGGTAGATGAACTTGGTGGGATCAGTTAATAGAGTAGCATGACTCTCATTGCCCCTGAGTAAATTGGACAATTATGATTGTAAGCTAAAATTCTTGAAGGTATAGGGATTTGTCTTAACCAGGGGATATTGAAAGGAGATAGTTGACATTATAATTATGACTTGGGGTAAACATGTAGGAATTCTCGTTGGACATGAGATTTGGATTTAAGTAGGTGATTCTAGTTGAGTATAGATGCTGAGTATATCTACATGGTTCGGAGTAAATTGGATTTAGACTGATGATCTCGATCATGATACCATGTTTCTCGGTGGACAATAAACTAGGAGAGTGGATTAATTGTCGAAGTTGATCTAGGATTCTATATAAGCTTGACCTTGGAGTTTATCAAATCACAATAACGGGAATTGGTGGACTGACTATAGTAGAGATAGCCTTTTCAAGTATTTGGGGATTATAGGACATTAGAAGATCATGTGGAACACCATAGACATTGGATTTGTAGAATTAATGAATTATGTAGTTAATGGGATTTTGGAGTCGATTCATAGGAAAGGAAGCTAGATCTTGGAATGGCATACGACGTGTTTCCTTAGGATAAAGATGCACTACCTTGGACCCTGGAAGAATAGGATGAGCACTTGGATTGTCATGTTTTATTCCAGCTTGGAAGCTTGTATGCTCTACCCATGGATTGTTAGGGGTAGCCATACATATGAGTTTGGGGATCGTAGACATATATGATTTTGCTAGACCTCCTCTCAGGAGACATGATGATATGAATAGCATGAGTGATGATTGGAGTTGACCTATAGGAGATGATGCTATCGGTGATATGGTGTGATTCGTTTAAAGGACTAGATAGAACAATTGGCATCTCAGAAACTGTGCTCAAGGATAAGATGATAAACGATCACTCGCACCCTAGAATCCTTAAAACCCTTAAGCCCTACAAAGCCACAACATGGTCAGATCATGACCACATGCTTTGGCTCTAGGTCAAAAAGACCATGGCCAATACACAACCATGACCACCACCTGTACCCTAACCCACTTTATGTACCTCGTGAACAAGTCATCACGGAGTACTTGGACAATTTGGGTGTCTTCATTATATGATGACATACTTTTCTACCCAAAGACAGAAGAAGAGCCATTCAGTTGGTTAAGGAACATCTGAAGACCGCCATGTCGAGGAGGAAGAACTAAACCAACCGCCATCGTGAAGAAGTAAACTCTTGCGTCGAAGACCATGTGTACCATCGGGTCAATCCTCTCAGAAGAACCAAGCATTTCCATGTCAAGCAGAAGCTCACTCCAAGATTTAACAACCCCCTCTGAGATTGCTACGAGACGAAGAGAAGACAGTTACCAGCTAGAGTTACCACTTGAGTTATCCACTGTGCACAGCATTTTTCCATGCGACACACCCCAGAAGTGTTTCCAACTTCCTAACTAGCCCGATTCCTACGAGGGCATCGACCACCGAGCCATCGACCCCTAGCCCAATCTGACCTACCGCGAGCTACCCATTAGCAACCTGGATAAAGCAGAACGTCAAACACGAAGCCACATCATCAAGTACTTCAAGGGTTAATGGAGCAGCACTCGGAAGCAGAAGTAGTATGAGGACGTGAAGTCTACCCCGGATCCAAGTTTCCGTATTCCTCTCCACGCCTAGTTTGGGAATCTTGGGGACGATATTCTTGTAAGGGGGTTAGGTCTGTCACATCCTGATTTCCATGCCACAACACTTAAGCTAATAAATCATTCTAAAATGTGGTTTGACAAAAACTTTTGAGTGTTTTGTCTTTGCTTTGATTCAATGTTTGACTGTTGTTTGCAAGTGCTCTTAAAATCAAATAAATCCACCAACTCCTATACTTCATCTCCTTGCTCCAAACTATTGAACCAATGATCATGCCATGTGTATAGGACATAAAAATAATTTCTTATAAAAATGATTTGGCCAAATAGTATTTTCAAAAATTAGTTTTCCAAAAACCCCTGAATTGAGATTTGCACTGCAAGTACTTAATTAAGGGCAGTAAAAATATTTCCAAAAATATATTTGACTCATATTAGATATAGGACACCCAGAAACCACAAAAATATAATTTTAGAAGTTATTTTCCTATTTTATTTAAAGGCTTTTTCTTAAGGCCAGAAATGGTCTTTAATAGGTTAAAATTATTTTAAAGCTTCAAAAATATTTGGGAAAAACCTAGGGAAACTCAGTGGACATATATTGTCCATATATAAGAGTTTCAACACATGGTCATGTTCAAAATATTGGTCAAATCCCTCAAAAACCCTTTCTGGATATTTCAAGCTTTTGAAACATTTACAAAGGAAATATTCCCCAAAAATTCCAAGAAAATTCTAGCATGTCACATATGACATGTTTGATGATCTTGCCAAGTCTCATGTCATGGAGAATAGTATAACCCCATGAAATCCCTCAAAACCACTTCTGTCCTTTTTCAAGTTTGAACAACTTTGCACTGTCAAACATGTCCAAATGCTCTCAAACTTGGTGCACATGCTCAAATGGTCTAATTATTCATCTATACCAAATGGCACAAGTTGGAGAGAATGTTATCTTGATCAAAGTGCCCCAAAACCCTCTCTGCCCAGAACCAAATTTGAACAACTTTACATTGGCAACCTTCTCCTTTTGATCTCAACTTTTGTGGACATGTTCAGAACCTCAAATGATGACACTACACTAAGTGGTGCATCAAGGAGAATATCTTTGCATGACTAAATCTTGAAAAGTCCATTTCTGTTGATTTCTAGGGTTTACAAAAGTTGCATTGGCAACTTTGCCCAAATGAACTCAACCTTGGTGGAACCTCTAATTTCTCATGCCATTTGACCCTGTCAAGCCTCATGACAAGGGAAGTCCATTTGCTTGCCCAAACCTACATCAAACACCTTCTGGCAGAAATTTAAAATGCATGTTTTGTCCATTTCCACTAATCTCCTTGAGTCCAAATTTGTACCACAGCCTCATGTGATACTCCTCTAACCCCCTGCATCTTTCCCTGCCCGAGGAGCCATGATTAATGGGGGGTAGAACCCCATTTTTCTTCTCTGGGCAGCAGCATTCTCCCTCTCTCTCTCAGCCTCTCTCTCCCTCCTTGACATTCCAGAGCATCCAAGGCTCTCCTCAGCTTTTGCCCATACCCCCTGCAGCTGCCAGACACAAGTGGACGCGCGAGTGCGCGCGGAAAAGCCACGGATGCCGGCCACTTGCGCGCTCTGGAGCGCCTGGCAGAGCACCCGACCGTTGACGCCGCGCTCCCCCACCACCTCGGGCCGCCCCAGCGCGCCAGTCAAGGCCCTCGACGTCCGCACCACGACAGCCCTGCTGGCCCCCTCCTCTCTCCCTCTCTATCACTTCCAGCAGCGCGTGCCCAGAGCCGCCCGGCTCGGCCTATGCGTGCGCGAGTTCATGGCTCCACCCGGAGGTCTCCCCGCTCCTTCTCTCCCTTCCCCTGGCCATACACCATCTCTACAAACGCCCCGGACACGCACACGCGAGCCCCTGTGACCCCTAGCAACGGCAACGACCTCACCGGCGCACCCGTCCACGGTGCACCTCACCCCCTTCTATTTAAGGCCACCCCGAGCCCCCTCTCTACTCCTTTGGCTCTCTCTCCCTCCCGTGCACCCCTTGGACCGACCCACTTCCCTCCTCGCACCCTCCATATCCCCCCAGGGACGGAGAACCGGCACCGGCCCCGTGCTAAATTCGGGCTATCCCGAGCCTCTCTTCTCTCCCTAGCCACTCCAGAGCCCCTCACCACCACCGCCGACTCGCCCCACACTCCATTTCCTCCTCCCCGTGCCTGCCTCGCTGTGCCAAACCTCGCCGATAGCCTCCTCCGCGGCCATCCAGGCCATCGCTGCTACAGCCCTCCCCGGCATGCGTGAAGCACATGGATGGGTGCGGCGTGGACTCCTGAGCACGCCGGTGGGCGGAGCGTCGCCGAAGATGCTCTGTAGCCCCGGCAATCGCCGGCGGGAGCCAGTCCTCCCCGCGGCCGGAGCGCGCGCGGGAGGTTGAAGACGGCCTGCTGCTGGGCCCCGCACGTTAGTGACCCAGCGGGCGGGCCCGACCGTTTAAGTGGAAACGGCTTCGGCCGGATCCGCCTCCCCTGTGCGGAGGCGCACCCCCGCGAAGCCGCCTTCGACATCACCACCTCTGTCCGCGCAGCCAAGCCACTGGGCCGGCCCACGGTCTATCTGTCGCCCCGTGCGCAGGATAAGGTTAAAGCCTTATTTCCTTTTTCTTTTTCCAGTCAACTTCAAAAATCCATAAATAATTCAACAGAGCTCCAAATTTGATGATTCAAATTTCTAGTAGTTTCTAAATTCATGTCCTATCTCATGGTGCTATTTGCTCATTTTTACAGAAATATTTCTTTCACAAATAATTATCAAACACCATTTTTCCATTTTTTCATAAACTTTAGAAAATCACAGAGAGCTCAAAATTGATCCAAATGCCATGATTCAAATTCCTGGATGCTTCTAAGTTCATAACTTAGTTTATGAACATTTTTCTTAATACTTTCTGTACCACACAATATAATGAGCCATTTCTTCATATTTGTCAACTTTGAAAATTCATAGGAAATTCATTTGAACTCCAAATCCAGTGAAACCAACTCCTAGATGCTTCTAAAATCATGATTTGTTAATTGGTTGCATTTGCTCATTTTTCAAAAATATATTTATGTACACTTCTTGCAAATCCATAAATCAATTGATTCTATCATATTGAAATACTCAAAAATATCGACTGGTCCAGTCCCAATGAAACCACTCTGATTATTTTCTATATAACCAGAGATGTCCTAGAAAAGTCAAATTAATATTTTTAGAGCACTTTTATTTCCTGCCTTGTTGTGTTGCTTCTTAAGGTTGCTTTCAACGATAGTTGACGAAGTAGACGAAATGCTTGGAGTTGGACCAGAGATATTTGAAGACCTCGAAGACTTTGTTAAAGTAGGCAAGAAGCCCTTTGACTATGTCTATGAAACCCTTTTTATGCATGACATATAGCACCATATTGTTGTTGCAACGGAATCATGATGATGTGGAACCACTTTGATGGTTTGCCTCCATTACTTCCTCCTTGATACTTGCATTGTGCATGACCCTACCTCCTTATGAGGGTTATGCCGGTGGGAGTAGATAGGATGCTAAAGCAGTTGCTACGCAAAAAGGGACGGGAATATGCATGGTGATGGAGACAAAGTATTTCCAAAAGACTTTTTCGAAAACCCCATCGGGTGCCACTTATGCCCGAGGGAGATGAAGAGTTGGGTAGCCACTTGATGACGAAGTGGTGTACCGAGGCAAGTGTGTGTGTTGTTTTCCAAAACGGATTGGTTTAAGTTGCGACCGTTATTCCAACCTTACATGCGCAACCACTCTACCCTTATATGGGAAAAGGGCATTATTGATTACCTAGGCCGATACTAGCTTGGAGCCCGCATTACTAGTGATGGGAGAGTCGTTGTTGCGCTCTCTCGGGACGGGGTCGTGCCAGGTAGGGCGGCCATGACTGTTTTCACAGGGCACCGGACACACCGTTGGTACCCCGTGCTTGTGGTATGTGATGAATATGGGAGTGAGGCTCCACAATTTTAAGATGTGAAATGTTGGGCACGGGGGTTACTACCAATCGAGTGGACTCTATGTTAGTGTCGTCTAGGGAAAGACAGTGATGGGGTGCTTACCCCGGGTACTTGAGGTACCGCGGGTCGTGGATGACACGGAAGTTCCCCGGATCTTGTGGGTAAAGTGTGCAACCTCTGCAGAGTGTAAAACTATTCGAATAGCCGTGTCCACGGTCAAGGACAGTTGGGTAACCGCTCTTGGGCTATGTCCACATGTTTACAAACCAGTGTATGTGTTTGGATAAGTGGGAAGAACTACTTGGGTCAAGTCAAAGGACTTGACATGATTGAGTTGGGTTGATCCCAATCTATTTATGTTGTTATCTGTAACCTGTCCTCATGGTTACTTGAATTCTCCTGATGCACGTCTTACAAGTTGTTGAACATGTCATTGCACTCAAAACTAGCTTTCTGCAAAAATTTACCTATATCATGCATTGTTGTATCTTGAACCAAAACATGGGTTGCTTGCGAGTACATTCAAAGTACTCATTGGCTTGCCACTGGTTATTTTATTGGCCAGGCATGAATGAACAGGATATGATGAAGAATACTTCGGTGACGAACATGTGAGCTAGGACGCTTCCCAGTCAGAATGCCTGTAGGGTTAAGGCAGATGGCATGGGTCCAAGTTATCGATGAAGATTTCCGTTGCGAAGTTATACTCAAGACTTGACCATAATGGTCATAATTTATGTAAGACGGTATGTATGGATGTAAGACTCTTGTTATACAGCTTCTGTGTGTTCAGTGAGCATTGATCTCTGGGATCACTGTACACGTGCATTCGGTGATCACGACTTATGAGTCGGGGTCCCCACATTTTGGAACCTGAACTAGTGAACTCGGTCAGACCGAGTCACAGTTCGGTGGTACCGAGACTGCTAGGGTTTCACAGAGAATCGAACTCGGTCACACCGATTTGCAATTTTTGGTCAGACCGAAAACGCATGTGCTCTGGCCTAAGCCAAAATCGGTGAGACCGATTTCTACAACTCGGTCGGTCTGAGATGAGTTCGGCGGAGACCTAACCCTAAATTTTTAAATCAAAACTAATCTACGAGATGATTTCGCAGGACAGGATGATTTCAATCATGGCAAGAATCATGGCAAAGCAATGTGCTAAGAATCGGAGTTAGGGATTAGCACAATGATCAAGTTCGTACCCTAGTTCGGCGACGAACTTGCTACGGCGGCAACGGCGGTGAAGATTTCCATTGACGGCGGTGGAGACCAGCGGCGGGAGGTCGCTGGCGATGAGAGGACGATCCGGAGACCAGAGGAGGCAGAGTAGGTTACGCGCGGGTGAAGGGGTTCGGAGAAATTTCCAAAATTTGACGCGGTGGTATATATAACCTGACCCTGTCGGTGTGACCGAGTGGAATGACTCGGTGGCACCGAGATGCAAAACTGCAAGCAGTTACTGCAACTCGGTGTGACCGAAAAGTTCCAATCGGTTGCACCGAGATTGAAAACCCTAGATCAACTTGGTGACTCGGTAGGACCGAAAAGGATGAATCGGTCAGACCGAGATGCACAAAGAGGTTTTGGAGGTTTAAGTCTATGACGAATCGGGATCTCCGAGTGCTCCTCACACAGAGTGGTTCAAATCTGACTTGATCAAACTTTGTGATGTAGCATGAATAGAGTTTGAGACGAGAAAAGCATAGATAGCTAGAGGGTGTTCTTAGGCATTCTTGTCCATCCATTTGGCAAAAAGAGAAAAAGCCAAACAATCAAAGCAACAAATGGATGTCCTCGAATGAGTAAAATATGCAACCAACATGCTCACACAACAAAATGTCAAATGAAATATGTGACAAAGCATGCACAAACATTCTAGCATCCATCAAGCAATTGGCGATGACTAGGTCATCTATATATGAGTATATTGACTTAGGAGTCAAGTGAGAACACTTGATCATAGGTCATACTCATCGTTTAAGCACAAGTGGGGTTACCACTTTTACATAAAGCATTGTTGTGATCACACCATTAGAGTTGCTTTAACTCATTGATTTGAGTAAAGCTCCCCCTAGATGTGATATCCCCCCTAAAAGGGATGAACTAACCTTGGGTTTTGTCGATGATGACTTCATGTAGGTGTTGAAGATGTAGATGCTCAATGTTGATGTAGATCGTTCGGAGCAATCCTTTGGAGTGAGTTGCACTTTCAATACCTACACGGGTTAGTCCCACAAGGAACAAACAAGGATATCCATAGACATAGAGTGATGCACACACAAGATGATGTCCATGAAAGCATTAGGTTACCTTGTCCCTTGTCTTACCAACAAGAGGGTTTGTGACTCCTTGAACTAGTGCAAGATATGGAAGTTGTTTGCACTTGTCCTCGCCAAAATGATAAGAGTGAAGTATGTTGGCGGAGTCACCCTCAAGAACTCTCTAGTTCTTCTTCTTGGGATCCACATCATCTTGATGGGAATCCTTGGAATCGTAGTTGTGCTTGATGAAGTAGAACTTGATGTAGTCTTGGGAACCCACTTGACCAAGGCCTTAGGTGCTTCTTCAAATGCATCAATTTCCTCTTGAAGCTTGTCCTTGCCTTTTTGCTTGTGGTCTTGTGGTGGAAGATCATCTTGAGCTTGTGTTCCTTTGAAAGAAGTAGGATCATACTTCTCTTGTTGAGGAACAAACTTCGTCTTGGGGTATTGATCTTCTTCCCACTCAACTCCATTGGCATTGAACTTTCGTTCAAAAGCAACACCTTGATTCTTCCGGTGTCTTCCTTTCTTGCGCACAATTTCCTCAAATTGCTTACTTCCGGCAAGACTTTTGTAAACACCTTTCTCTATGATTCCCTTCAATAAGCTATTTTCTTGCTCAAGTGTAACTTGGCTAAGAGAATCATTAGTGGAATCAAGAGAACTACTAGAAGCATCAACATTGGATTTAGCATGATTGTTATTACTACTAGATGAACAATCTTTCTTGTTCTTGTTGCTAGATTTAACTTGTGGCATGTAAGTAGACAAGAGTAAACGCTTGGAAATGTAAGAAGAACTTTTCTTGCAAAGATCATCATTGATTGCCTTTAAAAACTCATGCTCTTGCTCAAGGTTGAGCTTTTCAAAGCGTAGCTTATCATGAGTCTTTAAAAGTTCTCGATGATTTTCCAAGGTAGTTTCATGAGCTAACTTAAGAGTGTTTAGTTCTTGAGTTAGACGCTCAATCTCCTTCTTATCATCATCATTTCTTTTATCTTTATTAGCATTATTAATTGACGTTTCATCATAGTTTTCATCACTAGAGTTGTCAACAAGTAAATCATCATCACCTAGCAAATCATCTTCATCACTATTGAAATCAACATACTCGGGATGTGTTACCTTTGGACCTTTGGCCATGAAGCATCTTCCAATTCCTTCATTTGGTGAGTCAAATATGTCGTAGGAGTTGGTTGACACAAGTGCTAGACCGGCAACACCTTCATCTTGAGTATATTCGGAGTCGGAGTGATAACTTCTTTCGGAGTGATTGTCAGAGTCGGAGCCGGATACCCATTCACCAACATGAGCTTGATGTCTTCTTTTTGTGTAGCTCCTTGATGATTTTTCCTTCCTTTCCGAATCCTTGCTTCTCCGAGAGGGTCTTCGTTCATAACGATCATCTCTACTCCTCCTTTCTCTTGGTGGTGATTCTTCTCTTCTACTTCTTATTTTGGGAGAATCTTCTCTTCTTTTATAGGGGGCCATACACTCATTGGAGTAGTGTCCGGGTCTTCCACAATTGTAACAATTTCGCTCACGACTAGAAGATCTTTTGTCATTGTTTGGACCTTGACTTGGAGCTTATTTCTTTGCTTCTACTCTTGTAGAACTTGTTGAAGGTCTTCACCATTAAGCTCAATTCTCATTGAAGGTTTGCTTCTCACTTGATGATGTGGGAGCATCACACGAGGCCTTGTAAGCACCACTTGACTTATTGTGAAGCTCTTCCTTATCCTTGAGTGACATCTCATGAGCAACAATTCTTCCAATGACTTCCGTTGGCTTGAGATCTTTGTAATTGGGCATCATTTGGATCAATGTGCACACGGTGTCATATTTTCCATCCAAGGCTCTTAGGATCTTCTTGATGATGAATTTGTCGGTCATCTCTTTGATAACCCACAAGTATAGGGGATCGCAACAGTTTTCGAGGGTAGAGTATTCAACCCAAATTTATTGATTCGACACAAGGGGAGCCAAAGAATATTCTCAAGTATTAGCAGTTGAGTTGTCAATTCAACCACACCTGGATAACTTAATATCTGCAGCAAAGTGTTTAGTAGCAAAGTAATATGATAATAGTGGTAACGGTAACAAAAGTAACGGTAGCAAAAGTAATATTTTTGGTGTTTTGTAGTGATTGTAACAGTAGCAACGGAAAAGTAAATAAGCGAAGAACAATATGTGAAAAGCTCGTAGGCATTGGATCGGTGATGGATAATTATGTCGGATGCGGTTCATCATGTAACAATCATAACATAGGGTGACATAGAACTAGCTCCAATTCATCAATGTAATGTAGGCATGTATTCCGAATATAGTCATACGTGCTTATGGAAAAGAACTTGCATGACATCTTTTGTCCTACCCTCCCGTGGCAGCGGGGTCCTAATGGAAACTAAGGGATATTAAGGCCTCCTTTTAATAGAGTACCGGAACAAAGCATTAGCACATAGTGAATACATGAACTCCTCAAACTATGGTCATCACCGGGAGTGGTCCCGATTATTCTCACTTCGGGGTTGCCGGATCATAACACATAGTAGGTGACTATAGACTTGCAAGATAGGATCAAGAACACACATATATTCATGAAAACATAATAGGTTCAGATCTGAAATCATGGCACTCGGGCCCTAGTGACAAGCATTAAGCATAGCAAAGTCATAGCAACATCAATCTCAGAACATAGTGGATACTAGGGATCAAACCCTAACAAAACTAACTCGATTACATGATAGATCTCATCCAACCCATCACCGTCCAGCAAGCCTACGATGGAATTACTCACGCACGGCGGTGAGCATCATGAAATTGGTGATGGAGGATGGTTGATGATGACGATGGCGACGAATCCCCCTCTCCGGAGCCCCGAACGGACTCCAGATCAGCCCTCCCGAGAGGTTTTAGGGCTTGGCGGCGGCTCCGTATCGTAAAACGCGATGAATTCTTCTCTCTGATTTTTTTCTCCCCGAAAGCAAATATATAGAGTTGGAGTTGAGGTCGGAGGAGCTCCAGGGGGCCCACGAGGTAGGGGGCGCGCCCTAGGGGGGGCGCCCCCCACCCTCGTGGCTAGGGTGTGGGCCCCCTGGTCTTCATCTTTTGCAAGGATTTTTTATTATTTCCAAATAGACGTTCCGTGGAGTTTCAGGTCATTCCGAGAACTTTTGTTTCTGCACATAAATAACACCATGGAAAGTCTGCTGAAAACAGCGTCAGTCCGGGTTAGTTCCATTCAAATCATGCAAGTTAGAGTCCAAAACAAGGGCAAAAGTGTTTGGAAAAGTAGATACGACGGAGACGTATCAACTCCCCCAAGCTTAAACCTTTGCTTGTCCTCAAGCAATTCAGTTGACAAACTGAATGAGATAAAGAAAAACTTTTACAAACTCTGTTTGCTCTTGTTGTTGTAAATATGTAAAGCCAGCATTCAAGTTTTCAGCAAAGATTATGACTAACCACATTTGCAATAACTCTTAGGTCTCATGTTTACTCATATCAATAGCATAATCAACTAGCGAGCCATAATAATAAATCTCGGATGACAACACTTTCTCAAAACAATCATAATATGATATAATAAGATGGTATCTCGCTAGCCCTTTCTGAGACCGCAAAACATAAATGCAGAGCACCTTTAAAGATCAAGGACTGACTAGACATTGTAATTCATGGTAAAAGAGATCCAGTCATAGTCATACCCAATATAAATTAATAGTAATGAATGCAAATGACAGCTGCGCTCTCCAGCTAGTGCTTTTTAATAAGAGGGTGATGACTCAACATAAAAGTAAATAGATAGGCCCTTCGCAGAGGGAAGCAGGGATTTGTAGAGGTGCCAGAGCTCGGTTTTGAAATAGAGATAAATAATATTTTGAGCGGCATACTTTCATTGTCAACATAACAACCAAGAGATGGCGATATCTTCCATGCTACACACATTATAGGCGGTTCCCAAACAGAATGGTAAAGTTTATACTCCCCCTCCACCAACAAGCATCAATCCATGACTTGCTCGAAACAACGAGTGTCTCCAACTAGCAACAGTCCCAGGGGGAGTTTTGTTTGCAATTATTTTGATTTAGTTTGCATAAAGCATGGGACTGGGCATCCCGGTGACCAGCCATTTTCTCGTGAGTGAGGAGCGGAGTCCACTCCTCTTGAGAATAACCCGCCTAACATGGAAGATAAGGGCAGCCCTAGTTGATACATGAGCTATTCGAGCATACAAAACAGAATGTTTATTTGAAGGTTTAGAGTTTGGCACATACAAATTTACTTGGAACGGCAGGTAGATACCGCATATAGGAAGGTATAGTGGACTCATATGGAATAACTTTGGGGTTTAAGGGATTGGATGCACAAGCAGTATTCCCGCTTAGTACAAGTGAAGGCTAGCAAAAGACTGGGAAGCGACCAACTAGAGAGCGACAACAGTCATGAACATGCATTAAAATTAATAAACATTGAGTGCAAGCATGAGTAGGATATAATCCACCATGAACATAAATATCGTGAAGGCTATGTTGATTTGTTTCAACTACATGTGTGAACATGTGCCAAGTCAAGTCACTTAAATCATTCAAAGGAGGATACCACCCCACTATACCACATCACAACCATTTTAATAGCATGTTGGCACGCAAGGTAAACCATTATAACTCATAGCTAATCAAGCATGGCACGAGCAACTATGATCTCTAATTGTCATTGCAAACATGTTTATTCATAATAGGCTGAATCAGGAACGATGAACTCATCATATTTACAAAAACAAGAGAGGTCGAGTTCATACCAGCTTTTCTCATCTCAGTCAGTCCATCATATATCGTCATAATTGCCTTTCACTTGCACGACCGAACGATGTGAATAATAATAAGAGTGCACGTGCATTGGACTAAGCTGGAATCTGCGAGCATTCAATAAACAGGAGAAGACAAGGCAATATGGGCTCTTGGTTAAATCAACAATAATGCATATAAGAGCCACTTCAACAATTTAATCATGGTCTTCTCCTATCGACCCCCAAAGAAAAGAAAAGAAATAAAACTATTTACACGGGAAAGCTCCCAACAAGCAAAAGAAGAACGGGAAATCTTTTTGGGTTTTCTTTTTAATTATTACTACTACAGCAAGAAAAGTAAACTAACTAAAAGCTACACTAATTTTTTTGGTTTTTCTTAAGGTTTATAAACACACAAGAAGAAAGCAAGAAAAAGAAAATAAACTAGCATGGATATTACAGTGAAAGAGTATGAGCACCGACATCTAGCAATGAGTGTGTGAACATAAATGTAATGTCGGTGGGAAATACGTACTCCCCCAAGCTTAGGCTTTTGGCCTAAGTTGGTTCATTGCCAAGGATGGCCTGGCGGATACCCGTAGGTGTAGCTGGGGTCGTACTGAGATGCAGCGGTTATCGCCTCCTGAGCTGCAGCGTGGCGGCGAGCTGCCTCCGCCCTCCTCTCGTACTCATCTGCCTCCTCTCTGGTAATAAAATGTCTTCCTTTTGCCTGATAATCAAAGAAGGCAGGAGCAGGGAGAGAAATACGGACAGCATGACGTCTGTCGAAGATTAAGCGATATCGAAGAGGTGATTCATTCCTCTCGACAAACTGGTGGTAGACCATAGAATTATAGTCTAAATAAGTAGGAGGCAACTCAATATCATCCTCACGAACGTCCACACCAAGAAAATCAGCTAAGCGGGTTGCATAAATTCCTCCAAAGAAATTTCCATTAAATCTATTATGAGGCAACCTACGTGCAACAATGGCTCCCAAATTATAAGATTTGTCTCCTAACACAGCACTCCTAAGAATACTAAGGTCAGGAACACACATATGACATGCTTCATCTTTACCATTTATGCACCTACCTATGAAGAGAGCAAAATAATGTATAGCAGGAAAGTGAATGCTCCCTATGGTAGCTTGTGCTATATCTCTAGATTCCCCCACGGTTATACTAGCAAGAAAGTTTCTAAATTCAGATTTACGGGGTTCACTAACACTACCCCATTGTGGAAATTTGCAAGCAGAAGTAAAATCCTCTAAGTCCATGGTATAAGATTTTTCATAAAGATCAAACAGGACAGTTGGAGAATTACGTGAAGATGAAAATTCAAACCTCCTCACAAATGTACTAGTGAGATAGTGGTACTGGCAGCATTTGTCTGCCTCGAAGCTCACAAGATCAGCGTTACGCAAATATGCGTTAAATTCTTCCTTGATTCCCGCTCGACCCATAAAATTTTCTGAAGGCCATTCACAGGGCCGCACAGGAGCGTCCCTTGGTGGCTCCTCGTCAGCATCACGCATTGCAAGTCTGGGTCCTTGCTTCCTTGAAGAACCACCTTGGAATATTTTCCTAAGCATATTTCTTCCTCTGAAAAATTTCTGAAATTTTTAGTAACTTCAAACAAAAGTGAACCAAGCTCAATAAAATTGATAGCAACTACTCCTACAAGTGCCTAGAGCCTATATCATGCATTAGAACTACTTGGAACCATATAAATTTGACATGCAAGCTCAAGAACATGGTCACCTAGGCAGCACAAATTTGCAATGAATAAAACACTAGAACAAAAACTAATTGGACCAATGGAGGAGTCACATACCAAGGAACAATCTCCCCAAGCAGTTTTGTGAGAGGTGCTTTGAGCAAGGAGATCAAAAATCGCAGCAAAATGAGCTAGAACTCGTGCTTGAGCTGGATATTGGTGTTTGTGGGAGGAAGAAGGAGTGTGTGGGTGCAGGAATAAGTGGAGGAGGGCCACCGTGGGCCCACGAGGCAGGGGGCGCGCCCAGGGGGTAGGGCGCGCCCTCCACCCTCGTGGCCAGGTGCTTGCCCCTCCTGCTGTGTTCTCAGTGCCAGATATTCTCAAATATTCCAGAAAAAATCATATTCCATTTTCAGGGCATTTGGAGAACTTTTATTTTCGGGGTATTTTTATATTGCACGGATAAATCAGAAAACAGACAGAAAAATACTATTTTTACTTTATTTCAACTAAATAACAGAAAGTAGAAAGAGGGTACAGAAGGTTGTGCCTTCTAGTTTCATCCATCTCATGCTCATCAAAAGGAATCCACTAACAAGGTTGATCAAGTCTTGTTAACAAACTCATTCCGAATAACATGAAACCGGAGAAATTTCGAATAACACTATGTTACCTCAACGGGGATATGCACATCCCCAATAATAAGAATATCATATTTCTTCTTGACAGTAGGAAGAGGAAATTCAAAACCTCCAAAATAATCGATGGAATTTTTCCAATAGAGTTGATACTATGAACTTGAGGTTGTTTCCTCGGAAAGTGTACCATATGCTCATTACCATTAACATGAAAAGTGACATTGCCTTTGTTGCAATCAATAACAGCCCCTGCAGTATTCAAAAAAGGTCTTCCAAGAATAATAGACATACTATCGTCCTCGGGAATATCAAGAATAACAAAGTCCGTTAAAATAGTAACGTTTGCAACCACAACAGGCACATCCTCACAAATACCGACAGGTATAGCAGTTGATTTATCAGCCATTTGCAAAGATATTTCAGTAGGTGTCAACTTATTCAAATCAAGTCTACGATATAAAGAGAGAGGCATAACACTAACACCGGCTCCAAGATCACATAAAGCAGTTTTAACATAGTTTCTTTTAATGGAGCATGGTATAGTAGGTACTCCTGGATCTCCAAGTTTCTTTGGTATTCCACCCTTAAAAGTATAATTAGCAAGCATGGTGGAAATTTCAGCTTCCGGTATCTTTCTTTTATTTGTAACAATATCTTTCATATACTTAGCATAAGGATTCATTTTGAGCATATCAGTTAATCGCATACGCAAAAAGATAGGTCTAATCATTTCAGCAAAGCGCTCAAAATCCTCATCATCCTTTTTCTTGGATGGTTTGGGAGGAAAAGGCATGGGTTTCTGAACCCAAGGTTCCCTTTCTTTACCATGTTTCCTAGCAACAAAGTCTCTCTTATCATAACGTTGATTCTTTGATTGTGGGTTATCAAGATCAACAGCAGGTTCAATTTCTACATCATTATCATTACTAGGTTGAGCATCATCATGAACATCATCATTAGCATTTTCACTAGGTTCATGTTCATTACCAGATTGTGTTTCAGCATCAGAAATAGAGATATCATTTGGATTCTCAGGTGGTTCAGCAATAGGTTCACTAGAAGCATGCAAAGTCCTATCATTTTTATTTTTCTTCTTTTTAGAAGGACTAGGTGCATCAATATTATTTCTCTGAGAATCTTGCTCAATTCTCTTAGGGTGGCCTTCAGGATACAAAGGTTCCTGAGTCATTCTACCAGTTCTAGTAGCCACTCTAACAGCATAATCATTTTTCTTACTATTCATTTCATTGAGCAAATCATTTTGAGCTTTAAGTACTTGTTCTACTTGAGTGGTAACCATAGAAGCATGTTTACTAATGAGTTTAAGTTCACCTCTAACATTAGCCATATAATCACCCAAGTGTTCAATCATATAGGCATTTTGTTTTAATTGTCTACCAAAATAAGCATTGAAATCTTCTTGCTTAACCATAAAGTTATCAAACTCATCCAAGCATTGGCTATCAATTTTAGTAGGAGGGATTTCAGCTTTATCATATCTATAGAGAGAATTTACCTTTACTACCTATGTCGGGTTATCAAGACCATGAGTTTCTTCAATAGGTGGTGGTTTAAGAGCATATGTTTCTTCAACAGGCGGTAAATCAAGACCATGTATTTCTTCAATAGGAGGTAAATTCTTAACATCTTCAGCTTTAATACCTTTTTCTTTCATAGATTTCTTTGCCTCTTGCATATCTTCAGGACTGAGAAATAGAACACCTCTCTTCTTCGGAGTTGGTTTAGGAATAGGCTCAGGAGCTGGCTCAGGAAGTGTCCAATTATTTTCATTTGTCAACATATTATTCAATAGAATTTCAGCTTCATCCGGTGTTCTTTCCCTGAAAACAGAACCAGCACAACTATCCAGGTAATCTCTGGAAGCATCGGTTAGTCCATTATAAAAGATATCAAGTATTTCATTTTTCTTAAGAGGATGATCAGGCAAAGCATTAAGTAACTTGAGAAGCCTCCCCCAAGCTTGTGGGAGACTCTCTTCTTCAATCACAAAGTTGTATATTTCCCTTAAAGAAGCTTGTTTCTTATGAGCAGGGAAATATTTAGCAGAGAAGTAATAAATCATATCCTGGGGACTACGCACACAACCAGGATCAAGAGAATTAAACCATATCTTAGCATCACCCTTTAATGAGAACGGAAATATTTTAAGGATATAAAAGTAGCGAGATCTCTCATCATTAGTGAACAGGGTGGCTATATCATTTAATTTAGTAAGATGTGCCACAACAGTTTCAGATTCATAGCCATGAAAAGGATCAGATTCAACCAAAGTAATTATATCAGGATCAACAGAGAATTCATAATCCTTATCGGTAACACAGATAGGTGAAGTAGCAAAAGCAGGGTCAGGTTTCATTCTATCATTAAGAGATTGCTGCTTCCATTTAGCTAATAACCTCTTGAGTTCATATCTATCTTTGCAAGCTAAAATAGCTAAAGAAGCTTCTTTATCAAAAACATAACCCTCTGGAATAACAGGCAAGTCTTCATCATCACGTTCATCAATATAATCAATTTCAATAATTTCTTTCTCTCTAGCCCTAGCAATTTGTTCATCAAGAAATTCACTAAGTGGCATAGTAGTAACAAGCATAGAAGTAGTTTCATCATAAGTATCATGCATAGCAGAAGTGGCATCATCAATAACATGCGACATATCAGAACGAATAGCAGAAGCAGGTTTAGGTGTCGCAAGCTTACTCAAAACAGAAGGTGAATCAAGTGCAGAGCTAGATGGCAGTTCCTTACCTCCCCTCGTAGTTGAGGGATAAATTGTTGTCTTAGCGTCTTTCAAGTTCTTCATAGTGACCAGCAGATATAAATCCCAAGTGACTCAAAGAATAGAGCTATGCTCCCCGGCAACGGCGCCAGAAAATAGTCTTGATAACCCACAAGTATAGGGGATCGCAACAGTTTTCGAGGGTAGAGTATTCAACCCAAATTTATTGATTCGACACAAGGGGAGCCAAAGAATATTCTCAAGTATTAGCAGTTGAGTTGTCAATTCAACCACACCTGGATAACTTAATATCTGCAGCAAAGTATTTAGTAGCAAAGTAATATGATAGTAGTGGTAACGGTAACAAAAGTAACGGTAGCAAAAGTAATATTTTTGGTGTTTTGTAGTGATTGTAACAGTAGCAACGGAAAAGTAAATAAGCGAAGAACAATATGTGAAAAGCTCGTAGGCATTGGATCGGTGATGGAGAATTATGCCGGATGCGGTTCATCATGTAACAATCATAACATAGGGTGACACAGAACTAGCTCCAATTCATCAATGTAATGTAGGCATGTATTCCGAATATAGTCATACGTGCTTATGGAAAAGAACTTGCATGACATCTTTTGTCCTACCCTCCCGTGGCAGCGGGGTCCTAATGGAAACTAAGGGATATTAAGGCCTCCTTTTAATAGAGTACCGGAACAAAGCATTAGCACATAGTGAATACATGAACTCCTCAAACTATGGTCATCACCGGGAGTGGTCCCGATTATTGTCACTTCGGGGTTGCCGGATCATAACACATAGTAGGTGACTATAGACTTGCAAGATAGGATCAAGAACACACATATATTCATGAAAACATAATAGGTTCAGATCTGAAATCATGGCACTCGGGCCCTAGTGACAAGCATTAAGCATAGCAAAGTCATAGCAACATCAATCTCAGAACATAGTGGATACTAGGGATCAAACCCTAACAAAACTAACTCGATTACATGATAGATCTCATCCAACCCATCACCGTCCAGCAAGCCTACGATGGAATTACTCACGCACGGCGGTGAGCATCATGAAATTGGTGATGGAGGATGGTTGATGATGACGATGGCGACGAATCCCCCTCTTCGGAGCCCCGAACGGACTCCAGATCAGCCCTCCCGAGAGGTTTTAGGGCTTGGCGGCGGCTCCGTATCGTAAAATGCGATGAATCCTTCTCTCTGATTTTTTTTCTCCCGAAAGCAAATATATAGAGTTGGAGTTGAGGTCGGAGGAGCTCCAGGGGGCCCACGAGGTAGGGGGCGCGCCGCCCACCCTCGTGGCCACGGTGTGGGCCCCCTGATCTTCATCTTTTGCAAGGATTTTTTATTATTTCCAAATAGACGTTCCGTGAAGTTTCAGGTCATTCCAAGAACTTTTGTTTCTGCACATAAATAACACCATGGAAAGTCTGCTGAAAACAGCGTCAGTCCGGGTTAGTTCCATTCAAATCATGCAAGTTAGAGTCCAAAACAAGGGCAAAAGTGTTTAGAAAAGTAGATACGACGGAGACGTATCACTCTTCACTTCCTAAGCCGGCAATTTCATTTGTGATGAGAGCAAGCCTAGAGTACATTTCAGCGACACCTTCACCATCCTTCATTTTGAACTTTTCAAGTTGACTTTGAAGCACATCCATTTTGGATTCCTTGACGGAGTCGGTACCTTCGTGCATATCAATCAAAGTATCCCAAATTTCCTTTGCATTCTCAAGACGGCTGATTTTGTTGAATTCTTCGGGGCACAATCCATTGAAGAGAATATCACAAGCTTGTGCATTGTATTGTAGCATCTTCAACTCTTCCGCGGTAGCTTCACGGTTCGGTTCTCTCCCATCAAAGAATTCACCTTGCAAGCCAATACACACAATAGCCCAAACGGCGGGGTTATGTCCAAGAATATGCATTTTCATCTTATGCTTCCAACTAGCAAAATTAGTACCATCAAAATAAGGACCTCTACGGTGGTAATTTCCCTCGCTAGACGCCATACTCTCCTAGGTTGTGAAACCAAGGCTATGACCACCAAAAGCTATGGAAATCAAAGCAAATGGAGACCAGAGCTCTGATACCACTTGTAGGATCGAAAGTATGTCTAGAGGGGGGTGATTAGACTACTTGACCAAATAAAAATCTAGCCTTTTCCCAATTTTAGTTCTTGGCAGATTTTAGCAACTTAGCACAAGTCAAGCAATCAACCTACACATGCAATTCTAAGAGTATAGCAGCGGAATGTAAAACAATTGCATATGAAGGTAAAGGGATGAGTTTGAAGGAGCAAACGCAATGTTGACACGGAGATTTTTTATCCGTGGTTCCGATAGGTGGTGCTATCGTACATCCACGTTGATGGAGACTTCAACCCACGAAGGGTAACGGTTGCACGAGTCCACGGAGGGCTCCACCCACGAAGGGTCCACGAAGAAGCAACCTTGTCTATCCCACCATGGCCGTCGCCCACGAAGGACTTGCCTCACTCGGGTAGATCTTCACGAAGCAGGCGATCTCCTTGCCCTTACAAACTCCTTGGTTCAACTCCACAATCTCGACGGAGGCTCCCAAGTGACACCTCCTTGCTCTTGTGCTTAAAATGATAGTCTCCCCAACACTCAACTCTCTCTCATAGGATTGGATTTGGTAGAAAGAATATTTGAGTGGAAAGCAACTTGGGGAAGGCTAGAGATCAAGATTTATGTGGTTGGAATGGAATATCTTGACCTCAACACAAGTGTAGGTGGTTCTCTCTCAGAAAATATGTATTGGAAGTGTAGGCATGTTCTGATGGCTCTCTCCACGAATGAAGAGTGGGTGGAGGGGTATATATAGCCTCCACACAAAATCTAACCGTTACACACAAATCACCAAACTTGGTGGGACCGAATCATGAAACTCGGTCGGACCGATTTAGTTCAAAATGTGAACGTTAGGATTCTCGGTGGGACCGACTGGATCAACTCGGTGGGACCGATGTCATTAGGGTTAGGGCATAACGTAATCTCGGTGAGACCGATTACACAAACTCGGTGAGACCGATTTTGGTAATAGTCAAACAGAGAGTTTGTTAGGCAAACTCGGTGGGACCGATTCGCTCATCTCGGTTGGACCGAAATGTTACGAAAGGGAAACAGAGAGTTTGCATTGCAATCTCGGTGGGACTGATCACTCATCTCGGTTTGACCGAAATGTTACGAAAAGGAAACAGAGAGATTACAACCCCATCTCGGTAGGACTGAGATCCCTATCGGTGAGACCGAATTGATTAGGGTTTCTGGCAGTGGCTATGACAACTGAACTCGGTGGCTCCGGATATGAAATTTCGGTGGGGCCGAGTGGACTTTTTGGTTTAGGACATATGTGGATATGAGAAAGTAGTGGAGGGTTTTGGAGCATATCACTAAGCATTTTGAGCAAGATCCTCATTAAGCAACACCTCATCCCTTCTTAATAGTATTGGCTTTTCCTATAGACTCAATGTGATCTTGGATCACTAAAATAGAAAATGTAGAGTCTTGTGCTTTGAGCTTGTGCCAATCCTTTGTCCTTAGCATTTTGAAGGGTCCACTTTCTAATCCATGCCATGCCAATCATTGAGCTTTCCTGAAATGTTTATCTTGGAATAGCATTAGCTCAATGAGCTATATGTTGTTAGGAATTACCAAAACCACCCAGGGATAGTTGCACTTTCAGAGGCCCAACAACGTCTACAAGAAGAAGGTTGTGTAGTAGACATCAAATATGTGCGAGCCAATATTAACATCCAGGTTCCGCTATTGGTTATTGACCGGAAACGTGTCTCGGTCATGTCTACATAGTTCTCGAACCCGTAGGGTCCGCACGCTTAAAGTTCGGTGATGATCGGTATTATGAGTTTATGTGTTTTCATGTACCGAAGGTAGTTCAGAGTCCCAGATGTGATCATGGACATGACGAGGAGTCTCGAAATGGTCGAGACATAAAGATTGATATATTGGACGGCTATATTCGGACACCGGAAGTGTTCCAAGTGATTTCAGAGAAAACCGGAGTGCCGGAGGGTTACCGGAACCCCCCGGGAACTAATGGGCCACATGGGCCTTAGTGGAGAGAGAGAGGGCCGGCCAGGGCAGGCCGCATGCCCCCTCCCCCTCTGGTCCGAATTAGACTAGGGATGGGGGGGCGGCGCCCCCCTTTCCTTCTCCCTCTCCTCCTTCCTTTCCCCCTCCTAGTAGGACTAGGAAAGGGGAGTCCTACTCCTACTAGGAGGAAGACTCCTCCTCTCCTGGCGCGCCCCAAGGGCCGGCCGGCCTCCCCCCTTGCTCCTTTATATACGGGGCAGGGGGGCACCCTAGAACACACAAGTTGATCATTGATCTCTTAGCCGTGTGCGGTGCCCCCCTCCACCATAATCCACCTCGGTCATATCGTCGCGAAGCCCTGCGCCGGTAGCTTCATCATCACCGTCATCACGCCGTCGTGCTGACGAAGCTCTCCCTCGACACTCTGCTGGATTGTGAGTTCGTGGGACGTCACCGAGCTGAATGTGTGCAGATCGCGGAGGTGCCGTACGTTCGGTACTAGGATCGGTCGATCGTGAAGACGTACGACTACATCAACCGCGTTGTCATAACGCTTCCGCTTTCGGTCATGAGGGTACGTGGACAACACTCTCCCCTCTCGTTGCTATGCATCACCATGATCTTGCGTGCGCGTAGGAAAATTTTGAAATTACTACGTTCCCCAACAATGGACTACAAAAAAGTGATTCTCAAGCTGGTCCATAGAAATCAATATGGTTTCCTTAATAACATATGCATTCAAGATTGTTTTGCATGGTCTTATGAGTACAGCCACCAATGTAAGAAATCTAAGAACAAAATTATTTTACTCAAGCTTGATTTTGAAAAGGCATTTGATATGTTAAATCACAATACCTTGATTGAGATTTCCAAGCTAGAGGATTTGGAGACAAATGGCTCTATTGGATCAGAATGATTTGCAACACTGGCTTTTCTTTAGTTCTACTCAACAATGTGCCAGGGATATAATTCTTATGCAAGAAAGGAGTGATACAAGGTGATCCACTCTCTCCATTAATATTTTTACTTGCCGCTGAGTTGCCCCAGTCCATCCTTAATGAGGCCATGAGGAACTCCCTTGTCACTTCCCCTTTGACACATCACTCCTGCCTAGATTTCCCTATCATACAATATGCTGATGACACTATTCTGGTGATCCCTGCTGATGTTTGTCAACTTAACCATATCAATAATCTCCTTCTACACTTTGCAGCCTACACTAGTTTGGAAGTGAATTATGCTAAATCCATCATGATCTCCATCAACACTCGAGATAATAAATTGTAGGAACTCTCCACTCTCTTTGGGTGCAAGATTGGTTCCTTCCCTCATACCTACCTTGGGCTCCCTCTCAGCCTCAGCAAACCAAAGTTAGAGGATTTTGTTCCAATGCTCAAAAGGATTGAAAATAGATTCTTGGGTTGTTCCACCTTGCTATCTACAGGAGATAAACTGACACTTATTAAGTATGTGTTCTCAAGCATGCCCATTTTCTTCATGAGAGCTCTTACCCTTCCAGTCTTAGTGGTCAATCAGATCAACTCTATCTTAAAAAGTGCTTTTGGAGAAAATTTGGCACATAGGACAGAGGGACTGCACTCAATGCATGGGATAAAATTTGTAGACCCAATGCTCAAGATGGATTAGGAGTGCTAGATATCACTACTCATAACAAGGCTTTGCTCATGAAGTTCATGCACAAGTTTCTCAACAAGTATGATTCTCCCTGGGTCAACGCCATCTGGGAAACCCACTATTCACACTCTCTTTCTAGCGATAGGATGGTTGGATCCTTCTGGTGGAAAGCTATTCTGAGACTTCTACCCATCTTCAAACAATTTGCGGTCTGTAAACCTGGTGCTGACAACACCATTTTATTTTTGGACTGATGGTTGGTGGAATCAAACTCTAGGATCTAGGTTCCCTGAGCTATACTCATTTTCCATTGACATGGACATATCCTTGCAATAGGCCCTGAACACTCTCGAAACTAAAGACTTTCCATAGACCACTCTCTCCGCAAGCATTCCAACAGTTTCAGACTTTGCAAGAACACCTACACCAAAGACCTATATCTATGGGCAGGACTACTGGTCTTTACCAGGAAAGGCTCAATCTTACTCTTCTATGAGAATGTACAAGCACATTATGGGAGATAACACTGCTCACAACATCACTAAGGACATTTGGGCCACATCATGTAGACTCAGACACAAAATCTTCTTTTGGCTCTTGTTGCATGATAAGAATAATACCAGGAACATGCTCCAGCGTAGGACTTTGCACCTTGACAGTTATAATTGTGTTCTTTGCTCTAATAAAACTGTCTATTCATCTCTTCTGGAACAGTCCATTTGCCCTCTGTTGCTGGGATCAGATCATTCCAAACAGAAAGAGGGGTACATCTGCTTTTGATGAAATTCAACTTGCCACCTCACTTCTACCTAACGACTTCGCTCTAGATATTATGCTTATGGGATGCTGGGGTATTTGGTGTGTCAGAAATGCTAAGATCTTTAAAGCTTCTGCAGTACAAATTGAGGGTTGGAAGTATTACCTCAAAGAAGGACTTTGGGCCTGTCAGATCAGAGCTAAAACAGAAGAATGCAGAGCAGACCGGTCTTTGGATAGAACAGAACTTGTAATTTTATTTTGATGATGTTTCCTAGAGCTGGTATTGGTTCATTTGTTTCCTTTGCCCTTGTATTTGTAAATATTTATTTTAGTAAAAATTTACCATAGTAAGGTTGAGAGAGAGGGGAGAGGGGCGCTGTCACATTTTCCTACAGAAAGTGACGTCCACATAGAAGAATCCAGTAATGCGTACGTTCTTGCAGTTGCGGCAGTACACGATCTCTGCGTTCATGGTCTATCAACTTTGAGGGCAAACAATGGAATAGTCCAAGTATGCATGCTCCTCCTGGAACCATGCGTATGTTACATACGTGAGCCACTCACGGCCTCAGCGCTTCTCCTTGTGGATAGGAGCGTAGATTAACCATGAGTTGGATGGGCTGGCTATCACCGTTCGTAACAAGATACAAATGGCTGACTCGACCGAGTTGCCTCATGCATGTCTTGTTCGTGGAATTCTTTGCCACTGTCAGAAAATTCCTCCCCACGGTGGTAGACTTTTCACGCAAACTGTAGAAATTTCTCGTACAAATCCACTATAAAAACCCCTCTATACCCAAGCTATACGTACACCAGCAAGGCAAAGCTAGCTAGCTACAGCCTACACATACGCAGCCAGCTATAGTGCAGGCACATAGTAGAAACCATCTAGACACCGAACCAGGGAGTAATGGAGACGCCCAAGCTGGCCATTCTGCTCGCCCTAGCCATGGCGGCTGCCATGGTTAACCTTTCCCAAGCCCAGAACTCGCCTCAGGACTACCTCTCACCTCACAACGCCGCCCGCGCCGCCGTCGGTGTGGGCGCGGTGAGCTGGAGCACGAAGCTGCAGGGGTTCGCCCAGAGCTACGCCAACCAGAGGATCAACGACTGCAAGCTCCAGCACTCCGGCGGGCCCTACGGGGAGAACATCTTCTGGGGGTCGGCCGGCGCGGACTGGAAGGCGGCGGACGCGGTGAAGCTGTGGGTGGACGAGAAGAAGGACTACGACTACGGGTCCAACACCTGCGCGGGCGGGAAGGTGTGCGGGCACTACACGCAGGTGGTGTGGCGCGCCTCGACCAGCATCGGCTGCGCTCGCGTCGTCTGCAACAACAACCGCGGCGTCTTCATCACCTGCAACTACGAGCCCGCCGGGAATGTCGTTGGACAGAAACCATACTAACTGTGATCGCTTCGCAGTACATACATAGTCCAATAGTCCCTCGTTCCTTGCATGGCAGCACCCATGCAAGGATTCATGCACGTTCCTATGATCCTATCTACTGTATAACTAGCTAGAGGGGCTGGGCGAGTAGATAAAAGGAATGCCGTAACAAGCTATGTATGTATTCTCCGTCATGGACTACAATAAATAATGAGCCTTTTTACGGTACCTTGAAACATATATGAACCTTTCATTACAGTTAGTTTAATCTCTAGCTGATATTGAGTTATTGACTGGTACTCTACAAGACTACAACACAAGTAAATAGGAGTATATACCACCTGAAAAATCCAAGCAGAGTACCATGTGTTTAGGGGTAAATAAAAAGGTTGTATACCTTCATATATTGAAAATGAAATATTAAAAATAATTTATAATGTGCTTTGGTAAAAATATATTTATTTTCATTTAAGTCTAGTGATCAAAAGAATGTTTTAATTCTCTACCCCCAACAAGGAAAATCTAATCTCATGTTTTATAAAAATCTTGAAAACCTTATCTCTAGTCGAGCGGGGATTCTCCTTCGAACTCGATCGATCATGAACTTGTCGTTTGGTGAATGGCTACTGATTAGGGTTAAGGCAAAGATACCGCAATACAAATATAGAAGGACTAAATTTTGCCCTCCTAGATGAATTGTTAGATTTCATTGGTAATTTTGCCCATCTTTGAGGATTACCAAGTACCGTAAAATTGTTCATAATAAAATCTTGAAGCTCACCATGCGCCTATCAATGCAAGACGCATAAAGAACCACATCCACCAGCTCAAAGAGAAACAACGGGTTGGATTAAATATCATAAGATAAATGAGGAAATCATTCACGATCACTTTGAGAGTGCCTTGGGACGGGTCCACCTAGGCGAAGGGACATTAACCGGGAGAATCTTAATTTCAAAGTGGTTGCCTTCAATGGCATTGATGACAACATCACCAAGGAGGAGGTCAAGGCCACCATGGACGGCAATGTCTGGGATAAGGCGCGGGGATCGGACGGCTTCACCGGGAGCTTCTAAGAAATGTTGGCACATAATTAGTGACGATGATATGAGAGTGATCCACTAGTTCAGTAGCCTCCAAACATCAAGCTTCCATTGGCTTAACTCGGCAAATATCATTCTGCTTCCAAAGAAGGAGGGGCGAAGGAGGTCGGAGACTATGCCAATTTATCCTCATTTATGTCATCTCATAGCTAGACTTAGTTTTCCTGTAAGAAGAGGAGAGAAGTGATAGAGGAAGCCGTCGGTATCGTTGATGAGAAGGTGTGGGATCGCGGCAAAGCAGAGGAGGCTGCATAGGAGGATTCCACCCTCCTCAATGAGTGACATGATTCTTATGCCAAAACACATCCCGTTGTCTAGAATTGGGATGCTTAGCATGGTTACAAGCATATCCCATATGGACAGGAGAGCCTCGCCCACTCAGCTCATGTTGGCCATCACTTGCTCCATATGTCGTCTCATTGTTAAGGAGACATGAGATGAGCGCTATGCTGCTTACGCGTCAACCATCTGCCCCGATGAATTATTTAAGTAGGTCACCGCTAGAAAGAGGTTGGTGCTCTAGAGGAATGGTGTCATTTGGCTCCGCTACAAGGAGGCATAAGCGGATATCACAACAGACCGGGAGCACATGAGATGACGCCGGTTCAATGTCAATACAATTCAATTTAAGGAGACGAATCGCGTAATATCGGGGTTTGCTCACCTTAAAAAGCCGTCTCACGGACATTGACAGAAATGAGACAAAAGATGAGATCGTTGTAGTCTTTCAAACTGATGGTGCAATTATTGAGTTGATGCACTCAATAAAAAAGAAAAAATATATATAAAAAATTGTATTATGGTTACTTTGTATCTGCTTGCAGCTATTCGTAGCCTTATACTTCATATTCTATAGGTCGACCGCATACATGCGAACCATCATGCGGTTGATGGTTAGATGGACAATGGTATCCCCAGCTTATGGTGACCGGCTCAGTATCTTGAAAGTGCTCATAGAGGTAGAGTGTGCATGTATACGTTCATTAGGGTGAATGTATACGTCTATATATAAGCGCCTGTGTACTGATTAAAAAAAAGTTGACCGCATACATGACGATTGTGCTTGTGCTAGACTGCTCTTACTTTTGGCTGCAAATTGAAGTAAAACAAAAGCAGAGGTCGGACCGACACGTTCTTGGCACGCGAAGACGAGCGCCGAACCATTTTCCACCTGCACAAACTAGCCCCATAGACCAGCACGTCCCTAGCTAATTATTGCGGGCGGACAACACCCTCCACCTTTCACCGGATCACTGGACCAGGAGCACGGAAGAGCGCACAGGACATCCACCATTCACCGAGGATGAGGGGAGGAAATGGGTTGAGTCGCTCTCGCGAAAGGGACCCCCGCTCTGCCCCCTCTTTCCGCGTGGCGAAATTCTCTCCTATAGTCGACGACCGTGCGCTGCAGCTGCCGCCGTGCCGTGCCGTACCTCAGCGTCGCCGCCGACGCCTCAATCCCGCCCCCCGCCCCCACCCCCGCCTCTCGCGCGCGCCGCCGCCATCGCCGTCCCCGTCCTCCCTCGCCGGGACGTCGCGTTCCCGCTGCCTCCACCCCGTCCCAGAGGCGATTGGGTTTTGAGGTATGGCGTTGTTTCGCCTAGCAATTTGTTAAATCGCACCGAGCTTCACAATTTTTGGATGTGCCGGTGCGCCCACACGGCACGCCATCTTGATCCGCCCCCGTTGTAGAGGAGTGATATTGAGCAGAATTGTAGATATTCTGTGATAGGATTATATCAGTCTCGGAATAAAGAGCGAGGCCCTTATTAATTGTTCAGAAAATAAATATTGCTCAATACTTTCGTACTATCCTATTCAACAAGCTGTACAAAAAATGGCTGGGGGAAACAAAATTCGACTTGTGATGCAGATTGAAATCCATCAAGCTCTTTGACTTTTAGGGAACGTTCATGTGTTGCACTGATGCCCATGGTTTGTTAAAACATCATGATATTCCTGTCTAATGGAATAAACAGGATAGTATTCTTGAACAAATGCTATATGCGGACTCGTTGTATACCTCATATGCTTCGCTTTACTGCTTCATAGTTCTCACAAGTGGCCTCCACTGCTCATACTTTTGCCTACTTAATGCACTTATAAGTCTACAATTCTTTGTGTATGTATTGAAATAGGTTTATGACAGGTTCTTTGTTTTCATTTTGTAGCCTAGGCACTGGGATCTTCTTTGAAGTAATTGAAGCTATCCTAATTGACAAACTAAATTCAGTGGATTATACTGAGAATCAATATTCTGCTCAGCTGTATTTTCACCAAAACACGGCCATTTTGTAGCCCCTAGTCAAAAAATATGGGGAATGAGATATGGTTACCCATGATGACTATGCGCTTGCTCTTGTGTGATTAGAGCTAATCCGGAAATCTGTAAATTCAAATTCAAGTTATTGATGGAGCATGCTAACTGCGATGCACACGAGCATGTTATAAATGTAGCACATGGGGAAACCGCATCAACATCAACCAGTCATCAAGATCTGCACAGTGATACGGATGAACCACATCAGGAAGATCGGCCTTCAACAAGCACACGAACGCCATCGCCAGTGTCTTCAGCATCAACATCACCAACTGCTTACAGCTCCAGAAATTTATCATTTCCTAGAAGAGATAGTTTCTATGGTCGTGGAACAAGTCTTTGGAATTCTGGTTTATGGATCTCGTTTGAATTTGTCATGTATGTAGCACAGATTACAGCTGCTATTGTCATCCTCATCTTGTCAAGACATGAACTTCCTCATGCCCCTTTAGTTGCATGGATAATTGGTTATACAGTTGGCTGCACTGCAAGTCTTCCTCTTGTATATTGGCGCTATGTCCATCGAAACAGACCTTCGGAGGAAGAACCTGAACAGCCACCTACAACTTATCCTACTTTGACTTCATCTTCATCAGAAGGACGCAATCAGCGTACCGGTGGTACTGTCTTGCATCTTGGGTGTATCACAATTGCTTGTCCAAGGTGATATTTAACTCCGTGTTAATTTTGATTTTGAGTTCCCTAAGCTTCTACATCTTGAGGAATCCTTCTATGCAGTCACACTCCTTATGGTTTTATATGTGTTTTCCAGAAATCTGAAATGGTGAAAGGAAGAATTTAATGGTTAAGTTGAATGAAATTGCAACCTTTAGAGCATCACACAATTAGTTTAGTTTTGTATGGTCTTACACTTGTTTATTAAAATTATGTAGTAGGTATATAAAAATGTACAGTGTGAAAACAAACCTGAGATAAGAGTTAAATAAAAATTATAAAAGCTTAAGCAAAACCTTTAAAATAAGCAAATGCAATTATCAGTTTTTGTAGAGATAAGATAATATATGTGCAGTTTTATTCTACAGTATCATTGTATAAAGCTACCACAGCAATTAATCAGGACATGAGTGTTTTATGAAAAGATTTCAACGTCTTCTTTTCAGAACTTCTCCCTTTCTATGCTTATCTCTCAAAGATATGTTCTTTTTTCGGTTTGCCAGTAAGCCTGTCAGCCCTAAGAACTCAGCAAAAGAAACACCTTTTGATGGCTTTCCACGATTTGTGAATTTGGAAAGGAGAACTTCATAGGTTTTTTATTCCACATGGCAAATAGTTGTAGAACTGTTCACTTTTTTGAGCAAAATCTTGCTGATATCTTTACTTGATATGGACCAATGTAATTACTAGTGTATGCCACTCGAACGACAAGTCCAGTGTCAATCTTAGTGTGCCACATCACCTCAAAGTTAAAGAATATAGTGGCACAGCAGATTATTATGCGTTCATATCTTTTAGCATATAACTACCACATAAAGCCTCACCAAAAAAGAACTAGAAATATAGCTATAACAGGAAATATTCTACAAATTAGTTATCATATATCCTCATTTCCTTTTTCATTTGCTTATTTCTTATGGAAGTATAGGAAGACATAGTAGAAATTTGCTCTACGGACTAGGGCAATTCCCTATGCCATAGCATAATATTACCATGCCTGCTTCACTTGTCTGACTAGACTGGTTTGATGATGGTCCCTTCTGTGTTGTGCTTTACAGAAGTATGCAGCTATGTGGATCATAAGTTCATGCTTTACAGAAGTATGCAGCTATGTGGATCATAAGTTCATAACATATCCTCTTTAACTAGAGTTAAACTGGTGCTACTTTACTCTTGTCTAAAGTATTCTTATTTGGTTAGTAACTTGTAGAACCTGGTGATGTGGGGTCTTATAGTACTTGGTTGTATGTTAAATTTGAAGTGAATGAATGCTGTTATTTGATGTGATTATGTTTTATAGGCCTAGCATATTGGCTTATCATTCCAAGACAGCTGTAGACTGTTTCTTTGCTATATGGTTTGTTGTTGGCAATGTGTGGCTTTTTGGTGGGCGTGGCACTTCATCAGATGCTCAGGACGCTCCAAATATGTATAGGTAATTGCACTGCTCTGTGTTTATTCCATTATTTTTGTTGAACTCTCAACTGATTTTGCTGCCCCTTTATAGGCTATGTTTAGCGTTCCTTGCACTTAGTTGTGTTGGGTATGCCATTCCGTTCATCATGTGTGCAGCGATATGCTGCTGCTTTCCATGCTTAATTTCCGTTTTGCACCTCCAAGAGGATTTGGGTCAAAGTAGAGGAGCTACTCAAGAGCTAATCGATGCATTGCCAACCTACAAATTTAAACCAAAACGAAGCAAAAACTGGGTGCTTGATCATGCTTCGAGCTCCGAGAATCTTAGCGAGGGTGGCATCCTGGGCCCAGGAACTAAGAAGGAAAGGGTTGTTTCTGCTGAAGATGCTGTGAGTATTCTGCATCCTTTTCCTGTGTTATGATATTCAACAAATACTTGAAGGATTTGCTATTGAGCTTCATATGCTCCATGATTTAGGAACGATAGCTTCATTCAACACAAGTGTTATGCTGCAACATTTATTATGTGTACCTTACTTTAGAATATTTATCAACAGATGGTATTGTTTTTCGTGATATTTGTGAACTACTTCACCAAACAATTCAGTGTTATGCTGCAACATTTATTGTGTGTACCTTACTTTAGAATATTTATCAATAGATGGTATTGTTTTTAATGATATTTGTGCACTACTTCACCAGACAATTCATCAAAATATAATTTTTATTGTCAATGTGTAGCACAGATTGATCTCAAGTGCTTTTGACAGATATTCTTGGTTTCAAGGAACACTTTTCTCTGTATTACTATATCCACATATTCTTCTCATGAACCTTCAAATCATTCTAGTTTTCTTGCTAGCATGTGAACTCCTCTTCCATGCATTGATATCTCCTTATTCAATATGTACTCCACGTGGCTAGATTACTACCCCCTCCGTCCCAAAATAAGTGTCGCTGATTCTAAATCAGTGACGCTTATTTTGGGACGGAGGGAGTATCTGTTAGTGTGTCCACTCTTTGCAATCTGGCCAATACTAAATCATGGCCTAGCTCTCCATATACTCTACCATATCGATTTCCAATGTTCACCATCTGGGGCAGTGGCGGACCCAGGAAAAAAATGAAGGGTGTGCACACTTTAAAAAAATCTGCCTAATCTAAGTGTCATATCATATATGGCAAAAGAATAACACAAATAGCTCAATCAATTAAAAAAAGCTCAATCAAGTTTCGCAATATTATGTTTCAGAAAAATAATTTCAAATTTGCGAAATTACAATACAAATAGTCGTACATGAAAGATACACAAGAATAACTTCGGTTTGCCCTTCAGCTGCAGCCTTCTTTATTTTGACCTCATGTTCTCAACAAAATGGACATAATATTACTAATCCTCTTTGTCTGTGAACGGATGCAGGAGAAAATTTGTGGGTCAGCGTTGAGAATATGACGTGGTAGATCGAAGTTGTCTCAAAAAATAACGTGGTAGATAGAAGAGTTCTTTTTTCTTTTTCTGTTTGCAATCTACGCGAGTTGCCGCTAGAGTTTCCGTCGAGTTGATCGATGGAATTGGTCTAGCTAGCTTCTACCGGGCTCATGTATATACTGGAGTCTTGGCTGGACACACACGTAGTGCTGCTAGTAGAAAATTCAGTCAAGCTACTTCTATGGTTTGCTAGGTTTAAATGCACGTGTACAGCTTCAGGTGACTGAGTTCTAGTACTGTAAAACCAACAAAATCAGAAGAAGATGACATGTAGTGAAAGAAATCTGCAAAATGCTGGGTGTGCCACGGCACACCCGGCACACCCTCTAGGTCCGCCAATGATCTGGGGTACATTTGCTCTCTTTCTCAGCATGACTCACAAGTTGTCTCCTTATTCAACAGCATGTCCCCTCTTAGAGCATCAGCAAGGAACATCCTGCATGTAGTAAGCTGGGGCCCACCACTCTGTCTGATTTCGCGCAGAGCTCTACACATATTATTTGTTCATGATAATGTGCATGTGGTTCAAACACACATGCTCGTTGTAAAAAAAAATCATAATTTTTTGAAGTGCTTTGCTATTTTTTTTCAAAAGAAATTCTAGCTAGGTGTAGGCCAAATTGCTATCCCCCAAGTTCTCCAAATACCTTACCATATCAGTTTCTAATACACTCATATGGGACACATTTGCTCTTTCTCAGCATGATTTACAAGTTATAACTGTCAAAGTTTCTAATATTGGTGCAGGTTTGCTGCATCTGCCTTACTAAGTACGGAGATGACGATGAGCTCCGTGAGCTTCCTTGCAACCATTTGTTTCATGTGCAATGTGTCGATAAATGGCTCAAGATAAATGCAGTATGCCCACTCTGCAAGACAGAGATTGGAGGCGTGGTTCGATCATTCTTTGGATTGCCCTTTGGCCGCCGCCGT
Organism: Triticum aestivum; assembly: GCF_018294505.1. Lineage (NCBI taxonomy): Eukaryota > Viridiplantae > Streptophyta > Magnoliopsida > Poales > Poaceae > Triticum > Triticum aestivum. The sequence goes on along the minus strand of NC_057808.1, from coordinate 293,153,192 downwards.
GTTGATAGGATGGCAGGAAGAGGTGTAGCTAGCTCAAGATTTAGTGTATAGAACACGTCCCTTTGCTCCAATATATGCTTGCTTTGTTGTTTGTTGTATGCCTAGTGTTGCTCATGGGATTCAGTGTGCTGATTCTCAAGAAAGCAGTAAACTGCTTTCTGTCGGACTGTTAGGCTTGGTTCACCAAACGGATGACAGCAAGTGGAGACCTGATGCTTGTAATGGCATGTTTGTGGTATAGTGGAGGTGATGTTATATTCCGATTTATCATTTGACGTCGAGCTTGTAAATAAAGAGACGAAGTTCACTTCTGAGCGCAGGGAAGGATGATATATTTCGTCGAAGGAAGAATGATAACTTTGAGGGCATTCTGTTGTGTGCTATCATTGTGCTTGGTATTTGTTTAATAATGAAGGGAAAAAAATTGTGAGGGCTTGAATGAAAACTTTTTTAGCTTTTGGCCCCCCAAACACTCATATTTTACAGTAGATTCTGGCTAGCTCCGCCACTGGTTGGCACCATGCATCAAATAGGCAGCACCAGTCTTAACTTTTTTGTTGCTTTGGAGATGCTATATTTGCTACTCCCTCCGATCTAAGATGAACTAAAACCATGACACTTTTTTTGGATAGGAGGGTGTACAATGTTTTCTTTCCTACAAACCTATTGTGGCCGATACATTTGAGAAATTGATGGAGACAAGTTTCCATAAGAACATATACGTTTGCTTCAGGCAAAATGATGTTTTTGTCATGTATGAGAAGAAGTTGAATAACCGAAAACCTGTGTAAAAGCAGCGGTGAAAAAGATGCTGAGGCCTGGAGGGAGAGGTATGGAATCAGCATGCCCTTTGGTGCAAAGAATTTTTTGTAGGATTCCGATCCACTCGGAATTTTTGAATCCATTTATTTCAAAGGAAAATAATTCTCCAAAAGTTGTGTGGATTGTTTTCCTACACTATGGCTTCTTTGGTTCAAACGAATTTTAAATCAATTTTGTAGGATTCCAACCCACAGGAGGTTTTTCTAGAGTCCATTTGATTCAAAGGAGTAACCCCTCCAAAATTCCTCTTAACTGTTCTCCAACACCACGATTCCATAGAATTTTCTAGCAAGTTTAGGTGTCATATCTCAATAGAAAGTTCAGGTGTTTTTCCTGGTTCATGTACAATTCCAAATGTCAGGATGTCTATTCCTACATTTTTCATGTTCCCATGTTCTTCAGATCCTGCGAAGCAAAGAAGGTTCTACAATTCCATTAGATTGATTGGAAAATTCCCTTTTATCTTGACAAGCATGACATGCGCTCAATATCTATAAAAAGTTCTTATGGTTTTCCCGTGATGCAACCAAACAACTTCCGCTACTGCATCTAGTGTTTTCAGTCTCACAATTCCAAATGTCATGATACCATATTCCCATGTTTTTCATATTACGGTGTTTTTATAACCCTAGTGGCCCTCAGTTTCTGGTACCATCCTCACATTATTTTATCAGCCTGTTTTTCTTTTCTTTGAAACTCTAGATGATGTAAGGTAAGCATGTTCTGGAGGCAGATGCCAACATTTTAGATAGTCAAAGCCATCGTTCAGCAAGCACAAAAAGCAGGTGGCGACTTACAGCTGCCCCTCCCATGCATGTGTACATGTACTGGGTGGCATGTTGCATATAGCCGGCAGCTGCACATATGCTCACAATAATTCAAGGCCGGAATGTCTGCAGTCCAAGCCAGAGAACAACCCTCCTATTCCAGCTGTTGTCATTGCGGTTAGCTCGTTTTTCCTGATGACTGATTAGTTTAAGAAACACGAGAGATGTTTATGCAGGGAAACTTTTTGTCTGATGCGAAGACGTCGATGTCATGGAGAAGTTTCATGGAATGTTGGCATCCTCCTGCTGGCCTAGCTTTGGAAATCCCTCGTGCAGGGTGGGTGGCAGCTCGCCAGGCCAGGACCGAATATTTCCCTCTCGTGATCTCGTCTATTTCCAAAGATACCAGGGGCTGTGTGCTCTGGGAGACTGGTGGCCACAATGTGGATTGCGACACCAGCGGCGTTTTCCTGATGACTGGTTACTTCATTTAATTATTATTACGTTGTATGGTCTATTTTGGGTGTTTGAGATTTTATTATTTTTTGAAAGACAAAAAATATACTTCCTCTGTAAAAAAATATATGAGCATTTAGATCACTAAAGTAGTGATCTAAACGCTCTTATACTCTAGAGGGAGTATATATTAAGTAGCACAAATCCGTACATAGAAACTCTTAATTGAAATTGAAAGATACACCAAGTCCTTGGGTGTCAAAGTCTTCTTCGGCCTCGTGATGTATCGTGAACAAAGCTCTTAGCCGCCTTTAGATGCGACTATATGAGGTATATATGAGAGGCAATACATAGAAGTTCTTGGAGGACAAGTAAACGAGTTGTACTTGTATGCGTCGACGTCAACGCAGCGCCCGACACCGTTTGTACTACGGCTAGTCCAACACGGTACTAGAATTTAGAAGTGTTGAACTTCACCCTCTTATACTTGCAAAAAAACAATGCTCACAAAATTTCAAATTTCCAGTTCCATATCCATCAAGAAGACCTCTCTTAGTTAACTCTGTCAAACCAAGTTCACTCATATGTCCAAGGCGCATATGCCCAAGGTTAGCAACATAACAATCAGAATTCTTTGAAATCCCTGTAGCCGTTCTTACTTTTTGCCTTTGTTTTCATTATGCGAGTTCTTCTATTTGGTCCTGCCACGAACATGTAATCCCCCAGCTTGGGATAAACTTGAACCATCATGAGGCACCACTAGTTTCATCTTCTCCTTAGAGTTCAAAGCTTCATAAACTTCATTAAGCATGAGAGTATCACGACTGTATAATATGGTGTCCCTAAAATTGGTATAAGAACTTGACAGTGAACATAGTAACATTAAAGGCGTATCTTCCTCGTCATACTTAACATCCATTGCAGCTAGATCGGATATAATCTCTTTAAATTCTAAAATATGATTCAAAACATTACCTCCCTCGAGTAACATGTGCAGGAATAATTTTTTGCTTCAGATGCATCTTGCTAGTGAAATATTTTGTCATGCCAATCCCTTCCAGCTTTACCATAGAGCGGCGGCTGTTTTCTCGCTCAAAACTTCTTGCAAAATATTATTATGCAAATGGAGTTGAATTTGTGACAAAGCCTTACGGTCCTTTCTTTTCTCCCCATTGGTCCAATCTTGAATTCTATTTTTCCGCTACCGTACTAAACCTTCATGTAATTGGTGTTCATAATAGCGTTTCCTATCCTCCCTACTCCTAACCACCTCATTGATCGAACTCCAAGATCCTAGGTACCTGCAGGGTCGAAGAACAAGGAAGAGACAAGAGATAACTCCACCAATCGGAGACATACATGACGTTCATTATTCAAAGTCATTACACCGACCCCTCATACAAATACATAGGGTTGCAAGGCTATGACTCAACCCATTGCCTTACCGAATTACTCACACATGACGATCGGATCGCTAGAAGAAATCACCGGAGAAGACATAAAGATGAATACTTTATTGATAATATGTCTTACAATGGTTGCCGGATGTGATACACGATTAGAAGTATGACTGACTTGGAAGGGAGGTGTTGTGGTGATTGTGATGGCGGTGGCTATGGTGATGAGATGTGAAATGGCGGTGGCTAGGGTTGGAAGATGGCTTGTGTGGTGTTCTGGACGCTCTCCTCGATATTTTGTGCTCTTCCTTTGTGATTCTGGTATGGGGCCCTTTATAAATGTTCTTTGGGTGGACCTGTCGGAGCAGTAGCTGATACGAGCGCATGCGCTCGTACCACATGTCGTCTTGTGCTCTTGTAGCCTTGCTGCACCTCCAATTTCCTTCCTCCCATTTCCCTTTTCCTTGTTCTTTGAAATGAAGATGTATCTTTCTGTTTGGCTTCTTTTCCTATGGAAACAAATTAGACAAAGGATTTCATGATCTCTCACGTTCAGTAGTCGTTAGTAACAATATCAGAGTGTTTTCTCAGGATTTCCAAGATTACCTGGATTAACAATGTTGTGATGAGTGTAAAAATATCACTCATCAACCACGTCTTTAGAATCTGCATACCTGTAAGCCCGACGTCCTTGAGCTGGAAAACCTCCACCAACTTCGCGTTCTCCATTGAGAGTTTGGTCACCGAGCTCCAAGGTTGTAGTTCCTGTGGTGGTTCATTGGTAAAGGTAGGCAAGCCCGTCTCCTTGTAGGGCTTTGGAAGATCCGGGGCGTAAAACTAGTCTCACTACCACGACTCCGTCATCCATGACATCGGAAGCTCAAAGTACCATGAGCTCGGGTGAGGTTGAGTAACTACTCTGTCACAATCCGATAACTTGTCATTCTCCTTATGCGGTATTACTTAGAAGAAATAACGCACGAGGCCAAAATGTTGGGTTGTTCCAAGAAAGCACTCGCATAGAGTGATGAAGCAGGCAAGATGTAGATGCCCATTCGGTGTGACATGGTGGAGGTGGAAGCCATAGCAGGTAAGGATCACCCGAACGAAGCGATGTAGCGGGAGAGACATGCCGCTACAGATGATGGATGTATGGACGACCAGGTTCCAGTTCAAAGGCCTCAGAAACTTGTCCGATGATTGCACGGCGAGCCATGAGAGATCGTGTCGCTCAGGAAGAAATCCCTGGGTAACTAAAACCTTGCAAATGATTGAAGGTGGTCGTGGAAGGCCAGCTCCCCGGTCCCCTGGATAGAACAAACATCTCGTTTGGAAGAGGCTGGAGACTTGCAGATTCATCCACCGAGGCATTCCCACGACTGACTGCCGCACCACTTCCGCTCCTCATGGCCGCTCCGGATATGTTCTCTTCCACTGATGGTGATAGATCATAAGATGGAGATGCTCTATTTGTGCTTACCTCCCTCGGTTCATAAAGGCGTGGGTGTGAAGCGAAGTGGCGGCACGACTCCTGAAGACTACACCGAACGAGGAGCAACACGTGGAGTGTTGGCTTACGGGAAAGGTGCAAACCTATCACTATCACGCAGTTTGGACCTGGGCCCTAAGCAAAGAGTCTTTTCAACAACCCATGGCAAAGCATAGCCTCACCCAACTATAGGGCTCCAGCCTCGTCCTTTATCTGTCCCAGGGATGTTTCCGGAAGGCACGGGAACAAGGGTCCCGCGACCTCAAGCCCGGACACGACAAGAGCTGTAGACCCCTGGCTATAAGCACACGAGCTCGCCGGGCACCACACGAGGCATGAAGATTCCAAGGATCAGATCAGGAAGTCACGCACTTGTCAAAGCCCTGGGTATGCTTGAAGCCGAGCACACATGGATTTTTAAGAGGTCAAGGGGAGCCTAAAGGAAATATGCCCTAGAGGCAATAATAAAGTTGTTATTCTATATTATATTTCCTTATTCATGATAAAGGTTTATTATTCATGCTAGAATTGTATTGATCGAAAACTTAAATACATGTGTGAATACATAAACAAATACTGTATCCCTAGTAAGCCTCTACTAGACTAGCTCGTTGATCAAAGATGGTTAAGGTTTCCTGACCATAAACATGTGTTTTCATTTGATAACGGGATCACATCATTAGGAGAATGATGTGATGGACAATACCCATCCGTTAGCTTAGCATAATGATCGTTCAGTTTATTGCTATTGCTTTCTTCATGTCAAATACATATTCCTTCGACTATGAGATTATGCAATTCCCGGATATCGGTGGAATACCTTGTGTGCTATTAAACGTCACAACGTAACTAGGTGATCATAAAGATGCTCTACAGGTATCTTCGAAGGTGTTTGTTGAGTTGTCATAGTTCAAGATTAGGATTTGTCACTCCGAGTATCAGAGAGGTATCTCTGGGCCCTCTCGGTAATACACATCATAAGCTTGCGAGCAAATGACTAAGGAGTTAGTCACGAGGTGATGTATTAGAACGAGTAAAGAGACTTGCCGGTAACGAGATTGAACTAGGTATAGAGATACCGATGATCGAATCTCAGGCAAGTAACATACCGATGGACAAAGGGAATTACGTATGTTGTCATAACGGTTCGACAGATAAAGATCTTTGTAGAATATGTAGGAGCCAATATGGGCATCCAGGTTCCGCTATTGGTTATTGACCAGAGAGGTGTTGGGAAACATAGCATGCAATTTCAAAAACATTCCTACGCTCACGCAAGATCTATCTAGGAGATGCATAGCAACGAGAGGGGAAGAGTGTGTCCACGTACCCTCGTAGACCGAAAGCGGAAGCGTTTGAAAACACGGTTGATGTAGTCGAACTTCTCCTCGTTCTGATCGATCAAGCACCGAACGTACGTCACCTCCGAGTTCTGCACACGTTCAGCTCGATGACGTCCCTCGAACTCTTGATCCAGCAAAGTGTCGAGGAAGAGTTCCGTCAGCACGACAACGTGGTGACGGTGATGGTGAAGTGATCCGCCCAGGGCTTCGCCTAAGCACTACAAAGATATGACCGGAGGTGTAAACTGTGGAGGGGGTGCCGCACACGGCTAACAATTGTTGGTGTGTTTTCTAGGCGCCCCCTCCCCACGTATATATAGGTGGGAGGGGGAGGGGACAACCATGGGGCACCCCAAGTAGGAGAATCCTACTTGGGGGCCTTGTCCAATTCGCCCCCCTCCCTTCCATATTCACCGGAGGGGGAAGGAAAGAGGAGGGAGGAGGGAAGGAAGGGGGAGGCTGAATCCCTCCCCTTCCTTCTCTCTTCCCCTCTTTCCCTTTCCCTCTGGTGTGGCCCATATGGGGGGCGTAGCAGCCCCTGCTGGCTGCTGCGTTTCCCCTCTTGGCCCATTAGGCCCATATAGTTTGCCGGGGGGGGGGGGTGTGCCCGGAACCCCTTCCGTGACCCGATATGTACCCGGTACCCCCAGAAAACTTCCGATGTCCGAATACTATCGTCCTATATATCAATCTTTACCTCTCGGCCATTTCGAGACTCCTTGTCATGTCCATGATCTCATCCGGGACTCCAAACAATATTCGGTCACCAAATCACATAACTCATATAATATAAAATCGTCATCAAACATTAAGCATGCGGACCCTACGGGTTCGAGAACTATGTAGACATGACCGAGACACCTCTCCGGTCAATAACCAATAGCGGAACCTGGATGCTCATATTGGCTCCTACATATTCTACGAAGATCTTTATCGGTCGAATCCTAATGATAACATACGTTATTCCCTTAGTCATCGGTATGTTACTTGCCTGAGATTCGATCGTCGGTATCTTCATACCTAGTTCAATCTCGTTACCAGCAAGAGTCTTTACTCGTTCCGTAATACATCATCCCGCAACTAACTCATTAGTCACTTTGCTTGCAAGGCTTCTTATGATGGGTATTACCGAGAGGGCCCAGAGATACCTCTCCGATACTCGGAGTGACAAATCCTAATCTCGATCTATGCCAACCCAACAAACACCTTCGGATATACCTGTAGAGCATCTTTATAATCAACCAGTTACATTGTGATGTTTGATAGCACACAAGGTATTCCTCCGGTATCCGGGAGTTGCATAATCTCATAGTCAAAGGAATATGTATATGACATGAAGAAAGCTATGGCAATAAAACTGAACGATCAATATGCTAAGCTAACGGATGGGTCTTTTCCATCACATCATTCTCCTAATGATGTGATCCCGTTCATCAAATTATAACACATGTCAATGGTTAGGAAACTTAACCATCTTTGATTAACGAGCTAGTCTAGTAGAGGCTTACTCGGGACACGGTGTTTTGTCTATGTATCCACACATGTATCAAGTTTCCGGTTAATACAATTATAGCATGAATAATAAACATTTAGCAATGAATAAGGAAATATAAAATAACAACTTTATTATTGCCTATGGGGCATATTTCCTTCAGTCTCCCACTTGCACTAGAGTCAATAATCTAGATTACATTGTAATGATTCTAACACCTGAAAGTGCGTTGTATCGACTAGAGGGGGGTAAATAGGCGATTTTTACAAATTCGTCACTAAGGAAATTCAAGGTGAGGAATTTCCTAAGTCACGAACAACTAGCAGAAGAATAAGTACTCAGATGCCACTGGTGCGTGTCGGTTCTAAACAAACGGTTTAAAACCCCTTTCTGCGACGACATTTGGAACAGTCGCCAAGTGAGTGTGGGCGATAAGGGGGGTCCTTCCCACACGACCCAGAAACCGTCAGGGATAGGGCCCCTACAGTACTCCTACTCATTTCTGCTCGCATTGCCATCACAGTCGGTATTCTGTGGTGCTACGTTTATGATGCGCGGCCCTGTTGGAGATCGTTGCAAAAATTAAAAAAATTCTATGCATCACCAAGAACAATCTATGGAGTCTTCTAGCAACGAGAGGGAAAAGAGTGCATCTACATACCATTGTAGATCGCGAGCGGAAGCGTTCAAGTGAACGGGGTTGATGGAGTCGTACTCGTCGTGATCCAAATCACCGATGACCGAGCGCCGAACGGACGGTACCTCCGCGTTCAACACACGTACGGTTGGGGAAGACGTCTCCTCCTTCTTGATACAGCAAGGGGAGGGAGAGGTTGATGGAGATCCAGCAGCACGACGGCGTGGTGGTGGAAGCAGCGGGGATCTCGGCAGGGCTTCGCCAAGCTCAGCGAGAGGGAGAGGTGTCACGGGAGGGAGAGGGAGGCGCCAGGGGCTTGGGGTGCTGCTCCCATGCGCCTCCCCACTATATATAGGGGTGGAGGGGGCTGGTTTCTTGCCCTCCAAGTCCATAGGGCGTTGGCAAAGGTGAGGGAAAGAAATCCCATCATTTCCCTTCCCCACCGATTGTTATCCCCCTTTTTTAGGGATCTTGATCTTATCCCTTCGGGATATGATCTTATTCCTTCTAAGGTGGGATCTTGGTGCGTCTTGACCAGTGGTGTGGGGCCTTGCCCCCACTACCCACGTTCATGTGGGTCCCCCCATGCAGGTGGGCCCCACTTCGGAACCTTCTAGAACCTTCCCGGTACAATACCGAAAAATCCCGAACATTTTCCGGTGGCCAAAATAGGACTTCCCATATATAAATCTTTACCTCCGGACCATTCCGGAACTCCTCGTGATGTCCGGGATCTCATCCGGGACTCTGAACATCTTTCGGTTAACTGCATACTAGTATTTCTACAACCCTAGCGTCACCGAACCTTAAGTGTGTAGACCCTACCGGTTCGGGAGACATGCAGACATGACCGAGACGACTCTCCGGTCAATAACCAACAGCGGGATCCGGATACCCATGTTGGCTCCCACATGTTCCACGATGATCTCATCGGATGAACCACGATGTCGAGGATTCAATCAATCCCGTATACAATTCCCTTTGTCAATCCGTACGTTACTTGCCCGAGATTTGATCGTCGGTATCCCAATACCTTGTTCAATCTCGTTACCGGCAAGTCACTTTACTCGTACCGTAATGCATGATCCCGTGACCAAACACTTGGTCACATTGAGCTCATTATGATGATGCATTACCGAGTGGGCCCAGAGATACCTCTCCGTCATACGGAGTGACAAATCCCAGTCTCGATCCGTGCCAACCCAACAGACACTTTCGGAGATACCCGTAGTGCACCTTTATAGTCACCCAGTTACGTTGTGACGTTTGGTACACCCAAAGCACTCCTACGGCATCCGGGAGTTACACGATCTCATGGTCTAAGGAAATGATACTTGACATTGGAAAAGCTCTAGCAAACGAACTACACGATCTTTGTGCTATGCTTAGGATTGGGTCTTGTCCATCACATCATTCTCCTAATGATGTGATCCCGTTATCAATGACATCCAATGTCCATAGTCAGGAAACCATGACTATCTGTTGATCAACGAGCTAGTCAACTAGAGGCTCACTAGGGACATGTTGTGGTCTATGTATTCACACATGTATTACGATTTCCGGATAACACAATTATAGCATGAACAATAGACAATTATCATGAACAAGGAAATATAATAATAACCATTTTATTATTGCCTCTAGGGCATATTTCCAACAGTCTCCCACTTGCACTAGAGTCAATAATCTAGTTACATTGTGATGAATCGAACACCCATAGAGTTCTGGTGTTGGTCATGTTTTGCTCTAGGGAGAGGTTTAGTCAACGGATCTGCTACATTCAGGTCCGTATGTACTTTACAAATATCTATGTCTCCATTTTGAACACTTTCACGAATGGAGTTGAAGCGACGCTTGATATGCCTGGTCTTCCTATGAAACCTGGGCTCCTTGGCAAGGGCAATAGCTCCAGTGTTGTCATAGAAGAGAGTCATCGGGCCCGACGCATTGGGAATAACTCCTAGGTCGGTAATGAACTCCTTCACCCAGATTGCTTCTTGTGCTGCCTCTGAGGCCGCCATGTATTCCGCTTCACATGTAGATCCCGCCACAACGCTCTGCTTGCAACTGCACCAGCTTACTGCCCCACCATTCAAAATATACACGTATCCGGTTTGTGACTTAGAGTCATCCAGATCTGTGTCGAAGCTAGCATCGACGTAACCCTTTACGACGAGCTCTTCGTCACCTCCATAAACGAGAAACATATCCTTAGTCCTCTTCAGGTACTTCAGGATATTCTTGACCGCTGTCCAGTGTTCCATGCCGGGATTACTTTGGTACCTTCCTACCAAACTTACGGCAAGGTTTACATCAGGTCTGGTACACAGCATGGCATACATAATAGACCCTATGGCCGAGGCATAGGGGATGACACTCATCTTTTCTCTATCTTCTGCCGTGGTCGGGCATTGAGCCGTGCTCAATTGCACACCTTGCAATACAGGCAAGAACCCCTTCTTGGACTGATCCATATTGAACTTCTTCAATATCTTGTCAAGGTACGTACTTTGTGAAAGACCAATGAGGCGTCTTGATCTATCTCTATAGATCTTGATGCCTAATATATAAGCAGCTTCTCCAAGGTCCTTCATTGAAAAACACTTATTCAAGTAGGCCTTTATACTTTCCAAGAATTCTATATCATTTCCCATCAATAGTATGTCATCCACATATAATATGAGAAATGCTACAGAGCTCCCACTCACTTTCTTGTAAACACAGGCTTCTCCATAAGTCTGTGTAAACCCAAACGCTTTGATCATCTCATCAAATCGAATGTTCCAACTCCGAGATGCTTGCACCAGCCCATAGATGGAGCGCTGGAGCTTGCATACCTTGTTAGCATTCTTAGGATCGACAAAACCTTCCGCTGCATCATATACAATTCTTCCTTAAGAAAGCCGTTAAGGAATGCCGTTTTGACGTCCATTTGCCATATCTCATAATCATAGAATGCGGCAATTGCTAACATGATTCGGACGGACTTCAGCTTCGCTACGGGTGAGAAAGTCTCATCGTAGCCAACCCCTTGAACTTGTCGATAATCCTTAGCGACAAGTCGAGCCTTATAGATGGTCACATTACCATCCGCGTCTGTCTTCTTCTTAAAGATCCATTTATTTTCTATGGCTCGCCGATCATCGGGCAAGTCAGTCAAAGTCCATACTTCATTTTCATACATGGATCCTATCTCGGATTGCATGGCTTCAAGCCATTTGTTGGAATCCGGGCCCGCCATCGCTTCTTCATAGTTCGAAGGTTCACCATTGTCTAACAACATGATTTCCATGACAGGGTTGCCGTACCACTCTGGTGCGGAACGTGTCCTTGTGGACCTGCGAAGTTCAGCAGTAACTTGATCTGAAGCTTCATGATCATCATCATTAACTTCCTCCCCAGTCGGTGCAGGCACCACAGGAACATCTTCCTGCGCTGCGCTACTTTCCGGTTCGGAAGGGGTGACTATCACCTCATCAAGTTCCACTTTCCTCCCACTCACTTCTTTCGAGAGAAACTCTTTCTCCAGAAAGGACCCATTCTTGGCAAAAAAGATCTTGCCTTCGGATCTGAGGTAGAAGGTATACCCAATGGTTTCCTTAGGGTATCCTATGAAGACGCATTTTTCCGACTTGGGTTCGAGCTTTTCAGGTTGAAGTTTCTTGACATAAGCATCGCATCCCCAAACTTTTAGAAACGACAGCTTAGGTTTCTTCCCAAACCATAATTCATACAGTGTCGTCTCAACGGATTTCGACGGAGCCCTATTTAAAGTGAATGCGGCAGTCTCTAAAGCATAGCCCCAAAATGAGAGCGGTAGATCGGTAAGAGACATCATAGATCGCACCATATCCAATAGCGTGCGATTACGACGTTCGGACACACCATTTCGCTGAGGTGTTCCAGGCGGCGTGAGTTGTGAAACAATTCCACATTTCCTTAAGTGTGTGCCAAATTCGTGACTCAAATATTCCCCTCCACGATCTGATCGTAAGAACTTTATTTTCTGTCACGTTGATTCTCAACCTCACTCTGAAATTCCTTGAACTTTTCAAAGGTCTCAGACTTGTGTTTCATTAGGTAGACATACCCATATCTACTCAAGTCATCAGTGAGAGTGAGAACATAACGATAGCCACCGCGAGCCTCAACACTCATTGGACCGCACACATCAGTATGTATGATTTCCAATAAGTTGGTTGCTCGCTCCATTGTTCCGGAGAACGGAGTCTTGGTCATCTTACCCATGAGGCATGGTTCGCACGTGTCAAATGATTCGTAATCAAGAGACTCCAAAAGTCCATCTGCATGGAGCTTCTTCATGCGTTTGACACCAATGTGACCAAGGCGGCAGTGCCACAAGTATGTGGGACTATCATTATCAACCTTACATCTTTTGGTATTCACACTATGAATATGTGTAACACTACGTTCGAGATTCATTAAGAATAAACCATTAACCAGCGGGGCATGACCATAAAACATATCTCTCATATAAATAGAACAACCATTATTCTCGGATTTAAATGAGTAGCCATCTCGAATTAAACGAGATCCTGATACAATGTTCATGCTCAAAGCTGGCACTAAATAACAATTATTGAGGTTTAAAACTAATCCCGTAGGTAAATGTAGAGGTAGCGTGCCGACGGCGATCACATCGACCTTGGAACCATTCCCGACGCGCATCGTCACCTCGTCCTTTGCCAGTCTCCGTTTATTCCGCAGCTCCTGCTTTGAGTTACAAATATGAGCAACCGCACCGGTATCAAATACCCAGGAGCTACTACGAGTGCTGGTAAGGTACACATCAATAACATGTATATCACATATACCTTTGGTGTTGCCGGCCTTCTTGTCCGCTAAGTACTTGGGGCAGTTCCGCTTCCAGTGACCACTTCCCTTGCAATAAAAGCACTCAGTCTCAGGCTTGGGTCCATTCTTTGGCTTCTTCCCGGCAACTGGCTTACCGGGCGCGGCAACTCCCTTGCCGTCCTTCTTGAAGTTCTTCTTACCCTTGCCTTTCTTGAACTTAGTGGTTTTATTCACCATCAACACTTGATGTTCCTTTTTGATCTCCACCTCCGCTGATTTCAGCATTGAATATACCTCAGGAATGGTCTTTTCCATCCCCTGCATGTTGAAGTTCATCACAAAGCTCTTGTAGCTCGGTGGAAGCGACTAAAGGATTCTGTCAATGACCGCGTCATCCGGGAGATTAACTCCCAGCTGAGTCAGGCGGTTGTGTAACCCAGACATTTTGAGTATGTGCTCACTGACAGAACTATTTTCCTCCATCTTACAACTGAAGAACTTGTCGGAGACTTCATATCTCTCGACCCGGGCATGAGCTTGGAAAACCATTTTCAGCTCTTTGAACATCTCATATGCTCCGTGTTGCTCAAAACGCTTTTGGAGCCCCGGTTCTAAGCTGTAAAGCATGCCGCACTGAACGAGGGAGTAATCATCAGCACGCTGCTGCCAAGCGTTCATAACATCAGAACGAGGGAGTAATCAAATTATTCAATGAACTCCCACTCAGATAGACATCCCTCTAGTCATCTAAGTGAAACATGATCCGAGTCAACTAGGCCGTGTCCGATCATCACGTGAGACGGACTAGTCAACATCGGTGAACATCTTCATGTTGATCGTATCTTCTATACGACTCATGTTCGACCTTTCGGTCTCTTGTGTTCCGAGGCCATGTCTGTACATGCTAGGCTCGTCAAGTCAACCTAAGTGTATTGCGTGTGTAAATCTGGCTTACACCCGTTGTATGTGAACGTTAGAACCTATCACACCCGATCATCACGTGGTGCTTCGGAACAACGAACCTTCGCAACGGTGCACAGTTAGGGGGAACACTTTCTTGAAATTTTAGCGAGGGATCATCTTATTTATGCTACCGTCCTTCTAAGCAAATAAGATGTAAAACATGATAAACATCACATGCAATCAAATAGTGACATGATATGGCCAGTATCATATTGCTCCTTTGATCTCCATCTTCGGGGCGCCATGATCATCTTCGTCACCGGCATGACACCATGATCTCCATCATCATGATCTCCGTCATCGTGTCTTCATGAAGTCGTCATGCCAACGATTACTTCTACTTCTATGGCTAACGTGTTTAGCAATAAAGTAAAGTAATTTACATGGCGTTATTGAATGACACGCAGGTCATACAAAAATAAAGACAACTCCTATGGCTCCTGCCGGTTGTCATACTCATCGACATGCAAGTCGTGATTCCTATTACAAGAACATGATCAATCTCATACATCACATATATTTCATTCATCACATCCTTTTGGCCATATCACATCACAAGGCATATGCTGCAAAAACAAGTTAGATGTCCTCTAATTGTTGTTGCATGTTTTTACGTGGCTTCTATAGGTTTCTAGCAAGAACGTTTCTTACCTACATAAAACCACAACGTGATATGCCAATTTCTATTTACCCTTCATAAGGACCCTTTTCATCGAATCCGATCCGACTAAAGTGGGAGAGACAGACACCCGCTAGCCACCTTATGCAACTAGTGCATGTCAGTCGGTGGAACCTATCTCACGTAAGCGTACGTGTAAGGTCGGTCCGGGCCGCTTCATCCCATGATGCCGCCGAAACAAGATAAGACTAGTAGTGGCAATAAAATTGACAACATCTACGCCCACAACAAGTTTGTGTTCTACTCGTGCATAGAAACTACGCATAGACCTAGCTCATGATGCCACTGTTGGAGATCGTTGCAGAAATTAAACAAATTTCTACGCATCACCAAGAACAATCTATGGAATCTTCTAGAAACGAGAGGGAAAAGAGTGCATCTACATACCCTTGTAGATCGCGAGCGTAAGCATTCAAGTGAACGGGGTTGATGGAGTCGTACTCGTCGTGATCCAAATCACCGATGACCGAGCGCCGAACGGACGGCACCTCCGCGTTCAACACACGTACGGTAGGGGAAGACGTCTCCTCCTTCTTGATCCAGCAAGGGGAGGGAGAGGTTGATGGATATCCAGCAGCACGACGGCGTGGTGGTGGAAGCAGCGGGGATCTCGGCAGGGCTTCGCCAAGCTCAGCGAGAGGGAGAGGTGTCACGGGAGGGAGAGGGAGGCGCCAGGGGCTTGGGGTGCTGCTCCCATGCGCCTCCCCACTATATATAGGGGTGGAGGGGGCTGGTTTCTTGCCCTCCAAGTCCATTGGGGCGTTGGCAAAGGTGGGGGAAAGAAATCCCATCATTTCCCTTCCCCACCGATTGTTATCCCCCTTTTTTAGGGATCTTGATCTTATCCCTTCGGGATATGATCTTATTCCTTCTAAGGTGGGATCTTGGTGCGTCTTGACCAGTGGTGTGGGGCCTTGCCCCCACTACCCACGTTCATGTGGGTCCCCCCATGCAGGTGGGCCCCACTTCGGAACCTTCTAGAACCTTCCCGGTACAATACCGAAAAATCCCGAACATTTTCCGGTGGCCAAAATAGGACTTCCCATATATAAATCTTTACCTCCGGACCATTCCGGAACTCCTCGTGATGTCCGGGATCTCATCCGGGACTCTGAACATCTTTCGGTTAACCGCATACTAGTATCTCTACAACCCTAGCGTCACCGAACCTTAAGTGTGTAGACCCTACCGGTTCGGGAGACATGCAGACATGACCGAGAGGACTCTCCGGTCAATAACCAATAGCGGGATCCGGATACCCATGTTGGCTCCCACATGTTCCATGATGATCTCATCGGATGAACCACGATGTCGAGGATTCAATCAATCCCGTATACAATTCCCTTTGTCAATCGGTACGTTACTTGCCCGAGATTCGATCATCGGTATCCCAATACCTTGTTCAATCTCGTTACCGGCAAGTCACTTGACTCGTACCATAATGCATGATCCCGTGACCAAACACTTGGTCACATTGAGCTCATTATGATGATGCATTACCGAGTGGGCCTAGAGATACCTCTCCGTCATACGGAGTGACAAATCCCAGTCTCGATCCGTGCCAACCCAACAGACACTTTCGGAGATACCCGTAGTGCACCTTTATAGTCACCCAGTTACGTTGTGACGTTTGGTACACCCAAAGCACTCCTACGGCATCCGGGAGTTACACGATCCCATGGTCTAAGGAAATGATACTTGACATTGGAAAAGCTCTAGCAAATGAACTACACGATCTTTGTGCTATGCTTAGGATTGGGTCTTGTCCATCACATCATTCTCCTAATGATGTGATCCCGTTATCAATGACATCCAATGTCCATAGTCAGGAAACCATGACTATCTGTTGATCAACGAGCTAGTCAACTAGAGGCTCACTAGGGACATGTTGTGGTCTATGTATTCACACATGTATTACGATTTCCGGATAACACAATTATAGCATGAACAATAGACAATTATCATGAACAAGGAAATATAATAATAACCATTTTATTATTGCCTCTAGGGCATATTTCCAACAGGCCCATCACAAACGGTTCACTATTATAGAACGTGTATGATGCACGGCCCATCACAAACGGTTCACCATTAAGAAGATTAGCTAATCGTCGTACGAGTGTCGGACAAGATTACGAAACGTCAGACCATCGTAACATCGTCGTACACGACAACTATCGCACACGCTATTCTGTGGTGCAACGTTTACAATGCATGCTTCATCAGAAACAATTCATGGTTGCGAATCATGTATGATAAGGCAACTAACACAAACATTTAGTTTGCCCACATCGTTTGTGATATTGTCTGACATCGCACACGCTTTGCAAACGACAACTGTGTGCATGCTTGCACACGTTTCCTCTCTGTGAACCGTCTCGGATTGTGGTGCATATCGCAAATGTTTGTGTTTTACCTACTGTGTGTGGCGTAACAACCTGGAGAGCATAATTTCACCATAATTTAATTATTGCTTTTCCAAATTGTACCAGATTTGGATTTGAATTTGAATGTATGCTACAACTTTATTCATATCCATCAGGTTCAAACAACCAATGCATTATTCGATTCATAGGTACATATGTTCAAGAATTACATAAGAACCAAATAAAGAATGATGAACCACAGTTGTATACTTGTACTATTAAAGACGGTAAAGAAAGAGGTGAAATATATTCTGGTTGCTGAACAAGGTGAAGCAGAATGCCCATATTGTGCCCTCCTCCATGCAGAAGGCATGCACGACTCTAGTCCAACCCCTTGTGATGGCCGACCGCCCATCCTTCACGGTCTTCATGAAAACATCTAGATAATCATCGTGTTCTGGTAGAAATACTTTAACCTTTGCATGCCCACCAATCATGTAGTTTGAGAGGTAATCTTGAGTAAACTGCTTTGGCAACCACTGCAAAGGAATAAGATTTCAGACATTGTCATCTAACACAACTCATTATGGGCAGTAAAAAGAAGGCTGCAGAGTTCTTACTTACCATCCTGCAGTTCGCTGTTGTCTTGGATAAAGTGTAAACAAATAGTTTAATTGCCATCTTTGGACCCATTTTACTAACAATCTTTATCAGCTTCCTCACTTGATGCTGGTTCATCGATATCTCATTGCCCCATACGCAGAAAGGGTCGAAACGCGGATCTTTACCAATGACATATGTACCTAAAAGCACCAAGTTAATATTAGAAGCTAAACAACAATTGCACAATGATGTAGTACAACACTCTTTTATAATATGTCTATATACATCCGTATGTGGTAGTCCATTTGAAATCTCTAAAAAGACAAATATTTAGGAACGGAGGGAGTATCTTATAACATCCAATATACTCACATATTAGATGAATTAACATCTTATATTATGGGCCGGAAGGAGTTTAGTTCATTCTTAAAAATTATCTGCTGCTGTATCCACGGGTTACAGTTAGTTTGAGCTAGTTCGGGCTCAAATAGCCCTAAAGTATATCTAAACATGAGGGCTAGTTTGAGCTAGTTGCATCTATAACCCACCCAAAAAAACTAGTATCCAACCCAAGAGGTGCTAATTGGAGCTAGTTCTCCTAGTGCATTTATTGTCAATCTAACCCTGCCATCCAAACAACTCTTTGGATGGAGTTAGTTCAGGGTTAGTAATGAGCTAGAAACTAACTCTAACCTCTAGCTAAGTTGAGTATCCAAACAGGGCTGTGTTGTTGCTGTTGCTGCTGCTGCTCTTCTACGTATATCTAGACATCATTAGAACATTAATGTAACACTCTTCCTTGTTGCTATGTAGCCTAGGATTGCATATTTAGACATTAAGTACAGTGCATGTTGCTATGTAGCCTCAGATATATTACATATGGCCCTAGTTAACCTAAGGAAAAATGGGTTGCAGATATATTCAGTTAAAAGTCCGATTCACCGATTAGTCCCTTATCAGCCGCCGGCCTATATGGTACCAGCTACGGATATCCTGAACAGTGAGCAGATATAAGCCATGGGATGAAACTAACCTCGATGGAAAACAGCAGTCGTTCCCAAAATTGTCCTGTGTAGGTACATCAAGAAGCATGTTAAGCACAACAGGCTAAACATCAACCAAAATTACACATGGCAGACAAAATAATCTCCAAAAGATAGCTTCAGTGTGCAGGTTTAAGCACGCTAGTAAAGCAAAACAAGTGGAAAGGTGTGCTAACTGCAACAGGCCTAACATTTAACAACAAGCAAACATGGTCATTCAAACTGGTATTGTGCCGGTCTAAGTACACTGGTTATGGTTAAATAAAAATGGAAAGGCGTGTTAACTACAAGATGCAGCAACCAAATGTAGTCATTCATAGTGGTATTGTTGAAACTGGTACTGATGAAATTGAACTGCACAGTTCATACTTGCACATATAGAACATCACGTTGTGAATAACTGGAATAAACAAGGCATACTACGAACAACCAAAGATAGCATTTGAAACTGAACATATGCTAACTACAAACAACCGAACAATCAAAAAACTTTAAAAGAGGCATATGCTAGCTATAACAGGCTTAACAGCAAGCAAATATATGCATTCCTATCGGTATGTTTAAAACTGGATTGATGAAATGTACTGCACAGTAAATAATTGCACATATAGAGCATCACATTGTGAACAACTGAAATAAACAAATCATGGGTTTCCTCACTTGTCACAGATGGGCTCGTTCCCGTGGGAAGAGCACGGACCCTGGATGCGCTCCATGTTGTCGCAGATGGGCTCCTTCCCCTTGGAAGAGCACGGCTGTAGGGTGCCCTCCCTGATGTCGCAGACGGGCGCTTTCCCCTTGGAAGAGCAGATGGGCTCTTTCCCCTTGGAAGAGCCGGAGAGGGTGCCCTCCTCGTGGTCGCCGTCGATGAGGTCTGACTTGGAAGCTGTGGATCCCAAGCCAGCGTCGCAGAACGTGTCCTTCAGAAATGACAAAAGGGGCTCGATGGCGATGTAGAATGGCAAATTGTTGACAGCGAGCCAGAGGAGATCAGCGGCGGGGCCATGGATGAGATCGACGGCGGTTGAACCCGAGGGGTTGGGGGTGGGCCACTTAACCTGTGACACAGCCCGCCTCAGGGCGTCGCTGTCGATGACCTCGATGTCGTAGCCGGCGGACGAGACATGCCCGCATACTCTAGCCCGCTGCTTGAGTGCCTGCCGCCAGTAATGGTCGTCAGCTTCCTCGGCGACGTCGGGCGAAGAGACCGCTATACACCTTTTTGGGCCAGTCGCTCCTCGAGCTCCACGGGAAGCGTAGCTGGGCTTAGGCTGCGACGCTCTGGAGTGGGGGGATGGGGGGATCTGTGGGAAAGGGGGCGTTTGGCAGGCGTCATCTAAGAAACTCAGGGCGGCCTGGGTATGGAGATCGGTGTGTAAGCTGCACGGGCAAACCGACATATGTTGACAATGGAGGCCTTGCGGCGGCGGCGGCGGGGACTTTGCTAGGGTTTCGAGCGAGGGAGGGTGTGTGTGTGTGTGCGCACACATGCCCGAGGAGGTTTTGGTGTGTGTGTGTGTGTGTGTGTGGAGGGGGGGTGTTTGAGGAAATGAAGTGGGTGCTAAAATTTTTACTACACGGGCGTGAAATGCCGGGCTATTGAAAATTTTGATGATAGTGCATCGCACGCGGTCCGGAGATAACAACCGTGTGTTATGAAAAAGAAAAGCCCTTGAGGCGGGCAGATATTTTCGATGCAGGCGGGATTGGGAACAAGAAACATCGCACACGGTCCGGAGATAACAACCGTGTGTTATGAAACAGAAAAACCCTCGAAGCAGGCAGATATTTTTGAGAGGGGAAACCTTGTGGAGCCC
Source organism: Triticum aestivum (assembly GCF_018294505.1). NCBI lineage: Eukaryota > Viridiplantae > Streptophyta > Magnoliopsida > Poales > Poaceae > Triticum > Triticum aestivum. Next base: position 293,132,503 of record NC_057808.1, on the reverse strand, counting down.
AATGTAATGTGCGGATGTGTGCGTGACAGGTGCACCGGCGTGGCACACGATTAGTTTGAGTGAACCGTGTCTGTTGCGTCATCCGACTTGTCTAATGTTCATAAATTTGGCGAAAAATGATGCGGGAGAGGGTCAGAACACGAACACACTTGCATGTCGACCAAATTTATGTATCAAAAAGGTGGTTTGATTTTCAAATACCAAATGAAACTTCGATGTGGCACCTCTCTCGCAAAGCGCACGGTATTGCTTGCCCCCCCCGTGTTGGAACGAAGGGAATCCTAAGCTATGAATGCATGCCCCCTCCCCCTCAACCGAGGTTCACCTAGCAAAGAGTGAAGTAGCTAGCAGCCCCCCTCCTCCCTCGTGTCGGCACGAAGGGAATCCTAAGCTATATATGAATGCATGCCCCCCCAACCGAGGTTCACCGTAGCAAAGTGTGAAGTAGCTAGCAGCCCCCTTCCTCGTGTCGGCGCAAAGGGAATCCTAAGCTATGAATGCATGCCCCCCAACTGAGGTTCACCTAGCAAAGTGTGAAGTAGAGCTAGCAGCCCCCCTCCCTCGTGTCGGCACGAAGAGATTCCTAAGCTATGAATGCATGCCCCCCAACCGAGGTTCACCTAGCAAAGTGCGAAGTAGCTAGCAGCCCCCTCCCTCGTTTGGGCATGAAGGGAATCCTAGCTAAGCTATGAATGCATGCCCTCCCCCCCAACCGAGGTTCACCCTAGCAAAGTGCGAAGTAGCTAGCAGCCACCCCTCCCTCATGTCGGCATGGAGGGAATCCTAAGCTATGAATGCACATGCCCCCCCAACCGAGGTTCGCCTAGCAAAGTGCGAAGTAGCCAACAGCCCCCCTTGTGTCAGCACGAAGGGAATCCTAAGCTATGAGCATGCCCCCCCAACCGAGGTTCACCTAGCAAAGTGCGAAGTAGCTAGCAGCCCCCCACACCCCTCGTGTCGCCATGAAGGGAATCCTAATTAAGATATGAATGCATGCCCCCCCAACCGAGGTTCACCTAGCAAAGTGTGATGTAGCAACCCCCCCCCCCACACACACACTTTCAGTCGGCGGGCCAGAGAGGCATATATCTCACCAAGATGGATCGTAAAACGGACCAAGAATAATCCACCTTGGTCGTACAACCTCTCTCTTGTTGTTGGTCAAAGTGATGGCCGTCCATGCGACCCTGGAGATGGGTTAGCTCGCCAATAATCACACAAGTAGCTAGTCCCCGAAGACAACCACTGCATGCGTGTGGCCCAAACATATGTATGGAGAGGTGTGTTTTTGAGTAACAATGAACAACTTTGATGTGGCACCGTGATTTCGAACTAGAAATCCCCACACTGAGTGAGGGTTAGGTTGACGATGCATATGTATGTTACACCACACTTCAAGCCAACGACGGGGATTCATATATGCATGCATGCGTGCATAGTATATGCGCTCAAACTTAATTAGGTCTGAATCTCACCATGACCTATACTACGATAACACTAACCAAATGAAGAATCCGCCATGGTAACCTATCTTGTTGTTGGTCAAGGTGATCATGGATGTCCACGCGGGCCCACGAATATATAGGCTTGTCGCCGATAACCACGCGAGGGAGTGTATCGTTCGAAGGCAACCACTACATGCATATGTATGGAGGTGATGCGTGCATGCATGTTTGAATACACAACATTGATCTGGCGCGTGTGTCAAAAATCGTACACTAGCTCCCCACACAGAGCGAGATCGGTTCATGATGGTGTCGTTGTACTAGCCACTTCGACTCGATGGGAGGGATTCATGCGTACACATGCATGTGTGTGTGCTCAAAGTGTATCATGCATGTCATCCCAGAGCAAAAATAATAATCCCCTCCTAAGTCAAATTAACCTCTCTTGTTGTCAGGCAAAAAGAAGTGATGGACCAAGCGGGCCCACAGATGGAAAGCATCGATATCGCTGATAACCGCTTAAGTGGGTGCGAGAGGACAACCACCACCGCTTTGCATGTGGGCCAAACATATATATGTTGAATACCCAAAATGCACAACTTTGATGTGCCACATGCCTCAAAAACCGTAAACCATGCACCCACACAGAGCGAGGTTCATATCAAGCGTACTACATATGATGGTCCCCTTCCCCCCTCTTCACCGCATACTATATGCTCCTGCCGTAATATATGTACAACCCAAAAGAATCCTCATCGATGGTGAAATTAATTAACCTCTCCCGATGTAGGTCAAAGTGATGCATGCATGCATGCATCGACGATGGCCTCGTGGGCCCACAGATGGAAGCGTCACACGTGAGTGTCCTAGCTAGGATATATATGCATGTGGCCCAAAAAGGTGTTGTGTGATGTTTGAATAACCAATTTCACAATTTTGATGTGGCACGTGCCTCGGTAACCAAAAAGTCCCGACACTGAGTGAGGTGTACTTGTTCACGGACGCATACGTATAGTATATATGCTAGTCCCCTCCCACCTCTTCGACGCGTACTATATACCACCATAACACAAACAAAAAAGATTATACCTTGCTGGTCAAATTAACCTCACTGCCGGCTGTTCGTCAAAGTGATGGACGACGACCTCGCGGGCCCACAGAAAGCGTCACACGCGAGTATCGAGTGTCGTGTAGGACAACCATCGACTGCATGTGGCCAAAACATTTATGTATGAAAGGGTTGTGTAATGTTTTAAATAACGATTTCACGACTCTGATGTGGCACCAGCCTGCCTAACAAAACGGCCAACCCACACGGTGGCTCACAACTCGTAGTGTACTGCGAGCCACCCGCCACCCCCAGACGCACACACCCACACACACACCGCGAATCCACCGCAACTACGATGCATGTTAAATTAATTATCCCGCGGTGAACATACATGTTACCAAAGGAGGGACGTTTTAATTTCAAAAAATTCACAGAGATCATTAAGACGTTTTAGTACATTGATTGATTGATTTTCTATGGGTATAATGTGCAAAAATCAAATTTGAGCTACATGCACACGTGACAGTGCACCTAAATGGATTGCAAAAACACATGTGTCTCACTGGGTGCATGTTTACTCCCCGTGCAACAAATTTCAAACATTGAGAATCTTGATTTTTAAATTCTAGTACATCCAAAACTTATTTGAAGTTCATGAAACTTATCGTGTTGTCATATGGACACCAATACAAAGTGGCATTGTACTTTTTTGTCAAATTTGAGACCAGTTTTGATGTAATCTTTATCTAATTACAGACGGGAGATTATTAATAATTGGGAACCAATATCCCAAACGGATTATTTATTCGAACCGTGAGCGTTAGACCAACAATGGATACGTGCCATGCTTCGGTTAAGCAATAAAGCGGCAGCATTAATCATCCAAATAGAAAAACAATATACGTGCCGCCGCGCGACCCGTGTGGCGTGCGAGCAGGCGTGAGTTGACGGGACGCATGCGAGCAGTCCGCCGCGCAGGCAGACGGGGAGGCGTGCGTGCAGGTGTGTGAATTGACGGAGGCGTGCTCGCTGCGCAGTGTCATCGGGAGGCGTGCGAGTAGCTGTGTGAAACTTTGGTAGGCATGCCAGTAGTCCGGTGCGCAGGCTCACCGAGAGGCAAGCCATCGGTTTGACCGCCGCCCGCCTCTCTCCCACAGCTCCCACTACTCCATATTAATGGTGCGCCCGAGCGGCCGCACCCCCATCCTCGCTACGCACACACAATCCTCTCTCTCCGCTTGCATCCTCGACGCCGCTCTCAGTCCTCAAAGCCGTCAGTGTATGAGGATGCCGCCGAAGCGCCCCATCGGAGGGAGTGGCGACGCCGGGGCTGCTAAAGCACCGGAGCACGGCGTGGAGATGGAGACAGAGGTTGCCGTCACCGCCGGCGAGTTATCGCTGCACCCTGACGTCGTCGAGCTTCCACAGCCGGAGGCGGAGTTCCACACCGACTCCGACGGCCACTCCGGCGACGACTCCGACGACCACTCCGACGACGACTCCGACAATGATGGACAGCTAGTTAGTCATCTATACCCATTTATGTGTCAAATAGATCATAGGGTTTCTCTGGTTACTCCTGCCTCCCCCTTTTTGGAATAGAAATCTTGTGGTTATGTTCTCCCAATCCATGAAATCTGAGTAAGTTTCGTTAGATCCGTGTAGTGTATTGATTGTTTGAATGGTACAGGTGATAAGTGATTAGTTGTTTCATCTGTGCAAATGATTTCTGCTAGTAATCCGACTAGGGTTAGTGTTCGTGCTAATAATTCCTAGCCAGGACTTGACAATTGATTTTGAATGACCTACATATGTTTGTGCCATTATTTTCTTCAAGATTGGTCTGTACATAGACGACTGTGCTTAAAAATCGAACCATAATCTCTGAATATGTATAAATAAATAGCCATAAATTCCTAATCCTACTTCACGGCATGTAATCAGTGATTTGATGCCAAATTTGTTTTACTATATGTATAGGTGCTGTCTGACGATGTGGACAGCGAGGATGAAGATGCCCAGAGGAGGTACAAGAGGCGAATCCTGAGGGAGCTTTATGCGGGAATGCATAACAGGCGTATTAGGACCTGGAACGACGGCTATGGATGCCCATTTTGCAACCACAAGATTCATGACGCGTATCTAAGTGTTCTTGCGCATGCAAGAGGACGGGCCGTTGGCTCCTTCAAGCAGAAGTATTCTCGCAGGGTGGCGCACGGCGCGTACGCCGAGTACCTGGAGAAGCTTCAGGATCGTGCCGGCCGCATGTGAGATGAGATGTGGGATGGATCGAACTATGTACGCTTGAGTATGCTTAATGACGGTTGAACTATGTACTTATGGTTGAACTATGCTTATGTACGTGTACGCTTATTATCTATGTCTGAGTATGTTAAATATTTCGCCAAATTTTGGTAAAAATTACAACGGGGGACCAATAAACCAGGACGGAGGTAGTACGTCAATCACACACGGTTCCCAAAATTGGAACCGTGTGCAATGACTATCATTTTGCCTGCTGCGTCAATCACACACGGTTCGCTCTAGCAAACCGTCGCCCCCAAAATTCTTTGTGGGACAGAAAACCCTCACCACCCAATTCAAAAAAGAAAAAAGAAAACCCTCACCATCCCCACGTCACAAAAACCCTCACCCCGCCCGCCACCCCCTCGGCCCCTCCGGTACGTTCCCCATTCACACCTGCACAAGCTCCTCCGCGTCTATGCCATGGCACCGCCTATCGCGGCGGTAAACACTTAGCTCGACGCCTGCCGCCGCCGCCAGGCTGCCGGCAAAGCCCACCGCATTTCGCCACTTCCGCTTGCCGCCGCCTATCGCCATCGACTTTCTCGACGCTGCTCGCGGTCGACCCAGCTCCGCTCGGTTGGGGAATCTGCCGTACTGAGGGTTCTTTCTCATGGACGACAAGGTAACTAATTTAACGAGATATTATCTCATCTCTTATCCCAGTTCATCTGCCTCCTTTAATCACCCGGCGGAAATCGCCGTGAATTCATTTTTATTCGAGCTGATTTGAGGGTTTTCTTTCATTCATAGAATGTACAGTGCGCCGATACTTCAGGACTTGGCGACCGCCGCCAGAGATTCCATCTCATCGTACCAGATAACTTGAGGACGCGCGCGGTATGTTCAATCTCACCCTAAATCGGTTGGCATGGCCTACTTTCCTGAACATATTCTAAATATTGCTACATTTGGATAAAAGGTGCCACATGCACCATATACGTCAAAGGGGATTTTCCCCTCTTCTTTCTATATTAGGCAAATTAATGATGTATTGTTCTTTCGATTACTCTCATATTTCCATGACATCATGTTTACCCTATCTGTTTAATTATAGACTTTTGTCCTTCGATTTCAACTGCTGTACAGTTCTTTCAATTTGGGCCCATATTTGCATGTTACCATATTTTCTTTAACAACCCTACCATTTTCTGCAGGACATCCCTCGCTATGCAACAGATTATGTAGTGCACAATTTTTCCCTTTACATACATCAAGGCTCCACGAATGTCATACTGCGCACAAACCATGGATTTACAATCGTTGCTACTGTAAGACTTGATGAACGTGGTGACTCCTATTTTGGCACTGGCTTTTGGAATGAAATTGCAAAGTTTTATGTACTGAAAGCTGGCACTAAAATTGCACTGCACATAGAAGGGCCTGGTCATGAGATATATGCTAACTTCCCCGACAAAATCATCCGTCCAGACTTTGTTCGAAGTAAGTTTTCTTTTCAACTATCTGCATATGTTGACTTACCCAGCAATGTCAAATGAATTGTGTAGTATTTAAGCAACCAATTGTTATTCCCTTATCTTACTATATTCCTACCTAATAACTTCTAGTTACCAATACACTTTTCTATTGCCCTGTTTTAACTAAATATTCCCTGTACTCCCATTTCTATCAGAAAGCGCCGCTGACAAGGAGACTCCGGAGGTGGAGAACGGGGCTGCCAACAAGCGGAGGCGGGGCGAGCTAGAACCGCAAGCGACTCCAGCAGGCCTAGACTTAATCAGCAGCCTCCCCGATGATATGTTGAGAGTCATCATCTCCCTCCTCCCAATCAAATATGGGGCGCGGACAACCCTCCTTTCCCGGCGGTGGCGCCCCCTATGGAACTCCAGCCCTCTCGACCTCATCGACACCCACGAGCTCTGCCATGGCTATCGCAAAAGCTTGGATGCGTTCTCCAAGATCCTCGGCAGTCACCTTGGCCCAACCAAAGGCCTTAGAATGGGCAAGTTCCGTTCCAACGGCAAGGACCGAGCCAAGCTTGACGACTGGTTCCGATCCCCCGCCCTAGATCAGCTCGAGGAGCTCACTTTTGATGATGGGCATATGCGGTCGCTGCCAACGTCCGCACTCCGCCTCGCGCCCACGCTGCGCGTCGCCAAGTTCAGGAACTGCCATTTCCCGCCCCTTAATGACGCGCCCGCTCTTATTCTACCACGACTGAAGCACCTCGAGCTCGTCGCCGTCTGCCTCTCAAAGGGTGACATGGAGCGCCTGCTCCGTGGCTGTACTGCACTCGAGTACCTTCGTCTTCAGGCGATCAATGGGTTGAGTACCTTCCACATCACCTCCATGACTCTCCGGACTATTTATGTGTGTTGCTGGTGCGGCAGGAAGACATCACAAAAGGTGGACCACGGTATGGTCATCCAGGACACACCTGCACTTGAGAGATTACTTGTAGTTGATCAAGAAGGTCCAACAAGAATCAATGTCATTTCTGCGCCGAAATTGACAGTGGTGGGCTACTCGTCTGACAAATACTCCGAACTTGTTATTGGATCCACACCCGTTCAGGTACAACAGCCGCCTTCTACCTCTCCTTCTACAAATTAACATTATTTCTAATTTTGAAGATGTTTGTTCGTCTGTCATTCAGAAAATGATTCCGACAAGCTTGACCCCGAAACTGCGCACAGTGAAGGTCTTGGCACTAGAATCTATCGGGCCCGACCTGGAGCAAGTTGTCAGTTTCCTGAGATGCTTTCCGTGCCTGGAGAAGCTATATATCGAGGTGATGTTCCTTTCCTGTTAAATGTTAACCATAAGGGAGTTCAATTTGTGACACCTTTTTCCAAGTTTACAATGACAATGTACTACGATTTCTGAAGGTTCTTTTGGAGGATTTCAGTACATACATGCCCCCCCATATTGGTTGCTTGATCCATATGGTTACAATCAATAAGCATTTCTCCTTTGGATTCATCTGTACTAGTTTTCTTAGGGAACTTTTCATCCACTCCAACCTCTTGTGAAGAAGGCTACATTTTTCTAGAATGTAATCAAATGCCCATGTTAATCATGTCAGATCGAAGATGGCATGTTAGTGCATTTTACAAATCATGCAAACCAAATAGCTAGTCCTGTAGTAATGTTCAAAACTACATGTAGGCACTAACACGTTTTCTTCTTTTGCAGATAAGATTAGGCCCAGTGGTGGATAATGTGATACAATATAACAATCACGTCGAATGCCTAGATCTGCATCTCTCAGAAATTACTTTGAACTCCTACCGAGGGACCTTACCGGAGATTATATTCGCCAGGTTCTTTGTTCTCAGAGCAAGGGTGCTGAAGGAAATGAGGTTTGCCCTACATTTATTTCACAAAAATGAATGGTCTGTTGATCAGCACCGGCGCATGCGGTAGAATGGAGTAGGCTCCAAAAATGCTGAATTTCATTTTGGAACTTCAGATGACAGAGTAATCGGAAGTCATCGGGTCAACCCCATACATGACTTCTCAGTGGCTGACCCCTTTGCAAAAATTGTGAGGTTTTGAAGCCAGACTTAGAAGCGGTGATATTAGTTTGAACCTCTCTGATATCCATGTTCAGCGCATCAGCGCGAGCGTTTGCAGCTGATGAGCTGAATTTCATTTCTAATATCAGTTTGAACCTTGTAATCTTCGAATTTGAGCCATATAACTCTGGAATTTGAACCTTGTAACATTTTGAGCTTTTGTGGTACAATCGTTGAAATGGCATCGTATGAGACTCGTATATTGCTAGCACTATTTTGACCTTAATATGCAATGGTCTTAGATTTTATTAACCATTCTCGAATCAGTTTACCTTGTCAATCTCACAGCACACAATCTGTATAGCTAACTCGACTGCGATCTTCGAATCAGTATGTTTCTTCCACCATGTGCACCGTAGAGCGCAGAATTAATTATCGCACTCGAGTGTCCACGCCTGGGGTGCGGTGTTGTCAAGCGTGCTCTGGATTCTGGAATCCTCCGCTATGAACGCCGTGACAAGACGTGACGATTACAGGCCGGCCGGCCCCCATTTATTACAACGGCCATTTAACCTACCCTTGTGTCGCTTCAACCTTTCGATCGCGCCCCTCCATTGCAAGAAGCACACCCACCATGAGAAATTCTTAGAGGGTGCTCCACAAAAAAAATATTCTTAGAGGGTATCCTGCGCGGCTCCAATGGTGCTCCGAGCGGCTACCGACGACGAGCAGCAATTGACCATGCGTGCCGTGGTGGACACCCACAGAAGGTTCATGGACCTCTCGGTGGTGTACACCAACGATCCGGTCTGGGTGGAGCACTCCATCCACATCATGGAGTTGTTGCTTGAAGAGCAGAAGTACAAGGTGGTCGGGTTCGACCTCGAGTACACCCGCGCTCGTGCCGGGTCTCGTCCCAAGGTCGCTGTCGCCCAGATGTGTGTGCGCCACCACGCCCTAGTCTACCACTACTGCCTGGCCACAAGGCCTTGCGAGCGTTTCGCCAGGTTTGTCAACTGCCCCCACTACATGTTCGCTACGGTGGACATCACCAACAATGTAAAGGCGCTCGAGAGTTCGGGCGTCACCTGCCAGAATCTTGTCGACATCCAGGGCCAATACAAGATCTGGGGCAGCAAGGAGCATGAGAAGGACTCACTGGTTCACCTCGCCGAGGCCATCATCGAACCCTACTACAGAGACATGAAGGATTCGTGCAACAAGGACAAGCATGCCTGGCACTCGGCCTGGATGGAGAAACTCGACAAAGCTCACATCGTGTACGCGGCCAAGGAGGCGTACACGAGCTACGACATGTACCGGCGGATCGTTGACATGAGGAAGTCCCTCCTTCCCCAAAACGGCCAGGGATCCAGCCGAAAGCAGAGCAATGGCAAGCGTCGTTGCAAAAATAAGTACATGATTAGATCCTCATTTCTCCTACTTTAGTATGCATGTAATTGCTTACTTTGGTGTGTGCAAATGTTATGTGTGTAGTCACTTGTGTAATTGTATGCTTAATTTGGTTATGCAGTGCTGTCTTTTTAAGTATATATGTTGGTGCTCTGTAGACAGAGCGTAGATAGTGTGCGGACAAAGAAAATCACATCGCACACGGACTAAACAATGGACCCGTCGGTGATGTTTTCATCAATCACTCACAATTGTATACCAGCAATCGTTTGCTCACAACACACACGGCTTGTTAGCAATAATCGTCTGTGTTCTTATCGGTCTTCGCACACGTTTCTCATTACAGATCTGTTTGCCTCGTATCACACACATCTTGTTCATTTGAACCGTTTCTGTTCTCATGTCTCAACACAAACAGTTCATCCGAGTGAACCGCATGCCGTATATCGCACACACCTTGAATCTTGCTGACCATTTCTTTTGTGTTGCCTAATCACAAACAGTTCATCCGAGTGAACCGTATGCTGTACATCGCACACACCTTCATCTGGCTGCCCGTTTCTTTTGTTCCTCATCATCGCAAATAGTTAATTGAGCTGAATCGTATGCCCTACACCGCACACGCAACTAAAATCTGAACCGTGTTTGATGCATCCTCCATCGCAAACGTTTTGCATCATTTCTGACAGTTTTCATACAACACCGTTTGCGATTATTGCATCGCACACAGTTTCTCAAAGGGTCTCTGATCGTAGTGTCGCGTTAGCAGCATCCTGCAGTAGTGTGCAAGCATAACAGAGTAGTAACACAGTCATCATGATGAAATGAAAACAAGCACAAAGTACAGGTAGCGTGAAAATAGGATAAGCAGGCTGAAGACAAAGTGACTGAAGAAATAGGATTGAGGAAATTGAGAAAGTCTTCAGTCAAAGTCTTCAAACAATAACGGTCAAGTTCATCAACACATGAATGAGGAAATGAAAGGGTTGAGGAAATAGAACCAATAGCTTGGTGAATACGATGATTTTGTATACTAGTTCCAACTGTTGTGACAATTGTATGTCTGGTTGGAGCGGCTAGGTATTTAAACCTGAGGACACACAATCGCAGACACACAGTCCTCACCGTACTCTCCTTGAGATAGGATCACATAGACCTCACTCAATCACTCGTGGTAAGTCTTCAGGTGACTTCCAAACCTTCACAGACCCGGTCACTCGGCAATCCACAATTTCCTCTTGGATGCTCTAGACCATGACGCCTAACCTTCTGGAGGATGCACAGTCCTGAAAGGTAACAAGTGTCGGTTCCACACAGGAACAATCTCTTCAGTGATGCTCAATCACTTTGGGTTTGGGTTTTCCTCACTTGATGATTTTCGCTCAAAGTCCTCAGAGGATGGGATGCTCTCAATGAAAAGTGTCAGTTTCTCTCGGAGTAGCCAACCAACTAGTGGTTGTAGGGGGCGGCTATTTATAGCCTAGGGAGCATCCCGACATGATAAGACATAAATGCCCTTCAATGATATGACCGTTAGGTGGGTAGATATTTTGGGACAGCTGGCACTACAAAAAAATACACTTCCATGATGATACTGTTTGTCACAGTAGGTCACGTTTTCTGTCATGCATGTACATCCATGACGATTTTATGACAGAATCAAGATAGTCATACCTATGCTGTCGTAGAAGTGTTCCATGACATTACCAAAATTATCATAACAGAAGTGTACACTTCCATGACGATAAATCGCGCGTCATAGAAGTGCTTTCGTCAAGGGTGACCAACACGTGGCATCCACCATAATAGGTCGCCGTTAAGCTATCGGGTCCGGTTTTGGATCCGATAACCCATTAATAGCCCGGACCAATGGGGATTTTCTACATGTAAAATTCTCATTGGCCATAGGAAACACGTGTTGGCTCACCGTTGGGATAGATGTCATCCACTCATTGGACAGGAGGCGCCTATGATACGTCGACACATGGCACGGCCCAACAGAGGCCCATTCCGGTGAAAAGGCCGGCCTGTTTGACTTGGTCAAAAGGTAATGGGCCGGCCCACGAAAAGCATGTTAACAGCTTGTTCGTATATAGCCCATTTACGGCCCGCTAACTCCCAGCCCGTTATGGCCTATCAGAATTAAGCCCAGTAACTTCATCTGGGCCGTCCAATATGATTCCAGCCCATGATGTCTTTCGGCCCCTATGAGGCCCTTTGTAACTCTCGGCCCATTAAAGGCCCGAGATGAAACTGGCCCATAATGAACAGTGTATCGCTTTATACCCATTAACAGCCCATTATTCCGTCGGCCGTTTCCAGCCCGTGTTAACTTTCAGCCTTCTAAGGGCCCATTTATTCTTGGGCTCATTTCTAGAATTTGGTTAGTTACGGTCCGTTACTGGCTTGTTCCGTTTGTGGGCCAAATTCAGCCCGTGGTTACATTCGACCCATTTGTGCTCCGTTAATCCGTTGGGCTTTTTTCATAGCATTATCAAATACGGCCTATTAACGGCCCGTTATGGTCCATGAATAGTATGGTCCATGTTTGGCAAAATGATTATACGCCCGTAGAAGGCCCATGGATCCTACGGCCCGTAGAAAACCAATGGATCCTACGGCCCGTAGAAGGCCCATGGATCATACGACCCGTAGAAAGTCCATGGGTCCTATGGCCCATAGAAGGCCTATGGATCCTAGGGCCCGCAGGAGGCCCATGGTTACAACAGTCCGTGTGTTGCCATGATTATTGTGGCCTAGTTACCAAAAATAGATTATTGTGGCCACTAGAAAAACGCGGAAAAAGAACTGCAGTGACTACAAGCAAAGAACTAAACAAGACAATAAGGAAATAAATAAGCAAGCAACTAACGCTAGCCTATTACAGCTATTACACATATTACATCCACTGGGCATCAAAGTTCACCACCAGTGCAAATATAGGGAACAAAGCAACATATTACATACACTGGCCATCAAAATTGGCCACCGGTGCAAATAAACGCGGCAGCAAAACAAGTCCATAACTGAAACAACTTCAGAAGAGCTCAAGAAACATTATCCTGGGTATCCACCATGCTGGCAACAAGCTTAGCAAGCTTATTAGCTTTGTCCTGTTTGGCGCTAAAATCCTCCAACGCTTGTTGTTGCACCAGAAAGTATGCATCTGAATGCTCCAGGGACTTCCGCAGTCCTTCCGCTTCTTGTCGCAGCACAACTGATCGATGTCTTTCAGCTTGTAGTTGAGACTCAAGAAACCGAACCGATTCAGACAGTGAGTTTGAATAGCTTTTGCAAGCGGTAGTGGCCAGTAACTCGAACAGTAAACCAATACAGGACTTTGGGGTTGTCTCACTGTCTTCAAGATAGTTTTCCTTAGCTGTTTTATCAGCTTTGTTGGAGACCAACAAGGATGTCTCACGATCCTGAACCTTATCTGCATTACTTCCTTTACCATTGCTTAATAAGGCACTCTTCCCCAATATTCTGTCAGCATTCTAAAAGAAGAAACAAGCAGACACATAACAGGTTTAGCATGTACTAGTATATGAAACTCATTTCGGTGAACCAGCTCATTAGTAAGGTGGACACGATTAAACTACCAAGTCTTCTATTGCCAAGTAGTACATTATAGAAGCATCAAACAAACATATATCTATGTCCTATGGTCACTGTATTGTCTTGCCAGATCAAAATAGAGACACGGTTGAAATCATATCAGTTCAAGAGAAAGCAGCACTGAAAGAATACAAAGCGTGGGAAACTACACGTCACAACAAGATTCCAGATGGGTACCACGGGTCTACATGTACAACAACACTATTGGCCTTGTTATGATGCTAGTAATGTGCATGATATGAGAAGTCAACTGTATGCACAATTGAAATTGAAATCAACAGAGCTATTTATAAGAGCAAACCTGTTATAGAAACATGCGTAAACACACCTGTTGTGCCGTTGGAGTTTCCATTGGATCGTTCAATTTAAAAATAAGTTTGTATGAGTAAATACAGTGATACAAGAGCAAAGCAGTATGCACAATAGCAATGGAACCTTAAATGAGAACAGTTGTTCTTCAGGTTTAAGCACTTTTTCTACATGAACAGAGTACAGTAAGACGCAAGCATATAGTAATTAAAATAAAATGAGCTCATAGACCTTACCACATTCTTGGTTCGGGACCAGTACAGAACAAGGCATTCCCAGTCATCGTCCTGAAAATGTGTCTCAGGAGAATGTAAGGAAATTTGATGAGTTTCTTTGCCAGTGAAGTACGTTTTCTTCAGGTAATTCCGATACTGCCACCAAGAATTCTTGAAGATAGTAGAGGTATTAGCAGAGGTTACTCATCTTGAGTTTCCAAATCAGTCTTTCTCTATAGAGAAAAATGGGAAAATTTTGCTGTATTATAACCATCATAGAGGTAGAATGTATGGGACAAAGAAAAGTAATTGGCATGAATAACATTACTTACACATAACTCCTGGACAAACACCTGCAACTGGCATTTTCCTTCATCTTCAGTATAATATTTCCATGATGGGAAGATACGCACATAGGATTTAACAACATCAAATGCGATAGATGCTAAACTATGAATGGCCGGTTGTGCTTCCTCCACAAGAATAGGTGTACTAACTGGTGTAGTTGGGGTTCGCCGTGGTAGTATTGGCGCTTTGGGCACTGAAGCTGCCTTACTAACTGTTCTTGTTTGGGAGCTCTGTCGTGGAGATGGTGCTGCGTCAATAGGAACTGGGTTACTATCTGCTGGGGTTGGGGTTAGATTGGGTGAAGCTGGTTCTCTGTCCATCGCAGTAGGGGTAAAATCTACGAGAGTCTGGGTTATGTGTGGTAGGGCTGGTTCTCGTGCATGTACAACCAGGGTGCTATCTCCACCACTATTTTATTTGAAGACCGTGTTTTTACTCTGCTAGATACTGCCATCACCCGCTCCAATTCAAATGGCTGATAAACATGAAACATAGTTGAATGTACAAACATTGTATGAGAGACAGATGCAATAGATAGTGTGGAAAAAAGAGGGCATTAAATAGTTGACATGTATATTGTTTAACTAAAATGGATAGCATGACATAATTTCACATATATGATGTCTATCTAAACTGGATATCATAGCATAACATAATTCAAAGATATGATGACTAACTAAATAGGATCACATGACATAATTCACATACATGTTATCTAAGTAATCAGGATCGCATGATTTAACTCACTTATGTGATTTATATGCTAAGCAGAGGGCATTCGCATAAATGATGTCTGAACTAAGAACATGGTGTTGAATATTGTGTATATGATGTCTAAACTATGCAATGCAAGATACCATATGCATGATATGAGCATTAGAACTGTGCCAAGTTACAGAATACACATCGGTGGGGGAATATGACTGGTTATCTATCTCTGAATCCATCTCTGAGGAGCTATCGGGACCCAGCAAGAGATCTGCTTCGACAGGTAGCACTGTCTGCTCTGAAGGCCTTGTTTTCACTCCAGATTTTTCCATCACCCACTCAAATGGCTCATTCACAGGAAGAGTAGTTTAATGTACAAACATTGTCGACAAATGGAAATGTAATGAAGAAAAGGATGGGCAAGATATCATTCAAATATATGATGCCTGGTTAAACAGGATGGCATTGCGCATTTCACATATATTATGGCTGGCTAAAAGACATGAGACTGCATAATTCCCATATATGATATAGAAACTAAACAGGTGGCATTACAGAACATGTCTAAACTAAGTAGATGACATATATGATGTCGAAAGTAGGCATTGCAAGGCAACATATGCATGATATGACTAACATCATCATGCCAAGTTAGAGCAAACACCTTGGGGGGTAAATAGGAGTGGTCAGCTGCGTCTGAATCCTCCTCAGAATAGATATCTTCCTCTGGATTACAATCTGGAGAGCGGGGAGGGTTTGCCATTGAACCCACCATGCAGCAATGTCTACATGACATTGTATTGCTGTGCAAAACTCTTCTCTTTTTCTCTACATGTTCAGCATGACTGTGTACAATATCTGATATGCATACAAAAAAGTGAGATTATGTAAGGAGAGCATGCAGAAATCTAGAGTAATGATAACAACCAATGGATGGATCCAAAAATAATGATAGCAGGCTGATGATTGCTTTAATTTGATTAAAAAACATAATGATTGCTTTACTATTTGTTTCCCACCCAAGATGAACAACATAGGCATACCCTAGGTGAACCAGATATTAGATAGAGATACTATTCATTGCTGCCTTGATATGTGCCCCACAACTAATTTAGAACTCAGGTTTGAACATCAATTTGGACCTGACTTGAAGTCTAAGAGGTGAACATGACAATAAAGTAGCAGGTAATGTTAAGCAATGCATAACATAAGCAGAAACAAAAGAGTGCGACCTCTCTTGTGGACCCGTGTACTCCTCAGGTTCATCTGCTAAATCGATGATGGTGATGCAGTTGCGGTGGGTGCCGGTGGCAGGGAAGGAGATCAGAGGCGGCGAAAGACGGTCAGGAGTCGTGATGTCTGGTTGGTGGATGCTTCTGTCCATGGAGCAGCTCAGGTGAGGTGGACGACGTCACGGCGGGAGCAGGACAAACCACACAAAGTTTTCTTCGACACCTACGTGTAACTGAAGTAATTATGTAAGGGCTCATTTGGCTTGCATGATTCTAAAAACGCAGGGATAAGAGGAAAAACACCGGAATGGGATAGGAATGCACATGGGAAACAGAGCATTTGTGAACACAGGATTTCTGTCAACTTGGGTCTTTGGTTCACAGGAATTGGAGGAGCAGAGGAATGCAAAGAAACATGGCCAAAATAAAGTGAAACCATATGAAAGCGTGTACAGTTAGAATGTTATTCTGCCACTAATGCACTTGTTCTTGTTTTCATGCATAGGATTTTGAAAAGTAGGTCCAGGTGGATGTTTTGCTCCATTCCTTTCAACTAAATGCATGAATAATTGAATAGTAGAGTGCCATAGGAAAATTTCCTATTGCTATGTTTTTCCGTTGAACCAAAATAACCCTAATGGATCGACATGAATGTAGAGTAATAAGTGATGCGACAAGTGTACAACCTCTTTGCTGTAGCCGTGTCGACCTCAGCATCATTGGGTTGGTCGCTGAAGAAGTTGAGGCAAAGGTGGCTGTCGGAGGTGTGGAGGAAGATCTGAGAAATCTGTAAACGGCGTCCAGGGCACTGCTCTGTTGTGATGGATTGTTCCGTCGTTGGAGCAGCTCCGGTGAACCGTAAGACGTCGAGGCTGAAGCAGCACAAGACATACATTCTTAATCTCAAGTGGGATTCTAATAGCATCTCGTATAGATGATTAAATCATACCAAAAGTGATAGATGTAATTTGCATCACCAAAAACCACCTGAATACAATAGATAAGGTAAAAATGTTGACACTCTGAACTTAACTATCGAAACTGAAATTTACTGTGAATCTGAATGTTACTGTCAAACTGAACCAATGGTAGCAGAGAGGCACTTGACATGTAGCTTAGGGAGGGCCAGCAGTTCATCTTCAACCTGCACCACCCCCCTAGCCGCCCGCCGACCCCGGCCTAGCCCGCTCGCCAACCAAAATGAACTCACCCACCCTCGCGCCGCCTCGACCAGCCCTCACCCCCCCCCCAAACAACGATCCCCACGCCACACCCACCGCTGCCGCTCACCGCTGCCTGAATAGATAGTGGGTGATACGTCTCAACTATCTACTTTTCCAAACACTTTTGCCCTTGTTTTGGACTCTAACTTGCATGATTTGAATGGAACTAACCCGGACGACTGCACGGCATGTTATTTTCAAAAATCAGTCTGAATGACTGAAAATCCACTGGAACTTTTGGATTAATAAAAACATTGTGCAAGAATCAAGCAAGGTGGGCCCCTGGATCCACGACCTCACCCCAACTCCATTTTCACGGAGAGAAAAAAATAGAGAGAAGGATTTCATCGCGTTTTACATATGGAGCCGCGCAAGCCCTAAAACCTCTCGGGAGGGCTGATCTGGAGTCCGTTCGGGCTAGAGAGGTGGAATCCGTCAACCATCGTCATCATCAACGCATCCTCCATCAACCAATTTCATGATGCTCACCGCCGTGCGTGAGTAATTCCATCTAGCTTGCTGGACGGTGATGGGGTTGGATGAGATTTATCATGTAATCGAGTTAGTTTTGTTAGGGTTTGATCCCTAGTATCCATTATGTCTGAGATTGATGTTGCTATGACTTTGCTATGCTTAATGCTTGTCACTAGGGCCCGAGTGCCATGATTTCAGATCTGAACCTATTATGTTTTCATGAATATATGTGAGTTCTTGATCCTATCTTGCAAGTCAATAGTCACCTACTATGTGTTATGATCCGGCAACCCCGAAGTGACAATAACCGGGACCACTCCCGGTGATGACCGTAGTTTGAGGAGTTCATGTATTCACTAAGTGTTAATGCTTTGGTCCGGTACTCTATTAAAAGGAGGCCTTAATATCCCTTAGTTTCCAATAGGACCCCGCTGTCATGGGAGGGTAGGACAAAAGATGCCATGCAAGTTCTTTTCCATAAGCACGTATGACTATATTCGGAATACATGCCTACATTACATTGATGAACTGGAGCTAGTTCTGTGTCACCCTATGTTATAACTGTTGCATGAGGAATCGCATCCGACATAATTATCCATCATTGATCCATTGGCTACGAGCTTTTCACACATTGATCTTTGCTTAGTTACTTTTCCGTTGCCACTGTTACAATTGCTACAAAAACTGCTACTGTTACTTTTGCCACCGTTACCGTTACTTCCATACTACTTTGCTACTAAATACTTTGCTGCAGATATTAAGTCTTTCAGGTGTGGTTGAATTGACAACTCAACTGCTAATACTTGAGAATATTATTTGGCTCCCCTTGTGTCAAATCAATAAATTTGGGTTGAATACTCTACCCTCGAAAACTATTGTGATCCCCTATACTTGTGGGTTATCAAGACTATTTTCTGGCGCCGTTGTCGGGGAGCATAGCTCTATTCTTTGAGTTACTTGTGAATTATCTGTTGATCACTATGAGGAACTTGAAAGATGAAAGAACCAAGATTTTTCCCTCAACTACGAGGGGAGGTAAGGAACTGCCATCTAGCTCTGCACTTGATTCACCTTCTGTTATGAGTAAATTTGCGACACCTACACCTGTTATTGATTCTGATATGACGCAAGTGATTGATGATGCCACTTCTGCTATGCATGATGCTTATGATGAAACTACTTCTATGCTTGATAATACGGTGCCATTAGGTGAATTTCTTGATGAACAACTTGCTAGGGTTAGAGAAAATGAAGTTATTGAAACAGATAATATTGATGAAAGTGATGATGAAGAGTCTCCCCCTGGATATGAATTGCCTGATGTGCCTGAGGGTTATGTTATGGATGAAGAAACTGCTAGAGACCGTTTTGCTTGCAAAGATAGATATGATCTTAAGAAACTGTTAGCTAAACTGAAAGAAAAGTCTTTGAATGCTAGAATGAAATATGACCTTGATTTTGCTAGTTCACCTATCTGTATTTTTGATAAGGATTATGATTTCTTTGTCGATCCCGAGTTAATTACTTTGGTTGAATCTGATCATTTTTATGGCTATGAATCTGAAACTGTTGTGGCACATCTTACTAAATTGAATGATATAGCCACCCTATTCACTCATGAGGAAAAAATTCGTTACTACTATATCCTTAAGTTATTTCCGTTCTCATTAAAGGGTGATGCTAAAACATGGTTTAATTCTCTTGCTCCTGGTTGTGGGCGTAGTCCCCATGATATGATTTATTACTTCTCTGCTAAATATTTCCCGCTCATAAGAAACAAGCTGCCTTAAGGGAAATATATAATTTTTTGCAAATTGATGAAGAGAGTCTCCCACAAGCTTGGGGGAGGCTTCGCCAATTACTTAATGCTTTCCCTGATCATCCTCTCAAGAAAAATGAAATACTTGATATCTTTTATAATGGACTAACCGATGCTTCCAGAGACCACCTGGATAGTTGTGCTGGTTGTGTTTTCAGGGAAAGAACTGTTGAGCAAGCTGAATTGCTATTGAATAATATATTGAGTAATGATAATGATTGGACACTTCCTGAACCAACTCCTAAGCCAACTCCGAAGAAAAGGGGTATTCTATTTCTCAGTCCTGAAGATATGCAAGAGGCAAAGAAATCTATGAAAGAAAAGGGTATTAAAGCTGAAGATGTTAAGAATTTACCACCTATTGAAGAAATACATGGTCTTAATAACCCGACACAGGTAGTAAAGGTAAATTCTCTCTATAGATTTGATGAAGGTGATATTCCTCGTAATAAGTCTGCTAGCCAATGCTTGGATGAGTTTGATAATTTTATTGTTAAACAAGAAAACTTCAATGCTTATGTTGGTAGACAATTGAAACGTAATGCTTATATGGTTGAACACTTGAGTGATTATATGTCTAGAGTTAAAGGTGACCTTAAACTTATTAGTAAACATGCTTCTATGGTTACCACTCAGGTAGAACAAGTGCTTAAAGCTCAAGATGATTTGCTCCATGAATTAAATAATAAGAAAAATGATAATGCTGTTAGAGTTATGACTAGAGGGGGTAGAATGACTCAGGAACCTTTGTATCCTGAGGGCCACCCTAAGAGAGTTGAGCAAGATTCTCAGAGAACTAATGTTGATACACCTAGTCCTTCTAAGAAGAAGAAAAAGAAAAATGATAGGACTTTGCATGCTTCTAGTGAACCTGTTGTTGACACACCTGAGAATCCCAATGATATTTCTATTTCTGATGCTGAAACACAATCTGGTAATGAACATGAACCTAGTGATAATGTTAATGATGATGTTCATGTTGATGCTCAACCTAGCAATAACAATGATGTAGAGATTGAACCTGCTGTTGATCTTGATAACCCACAATCAAAGAATCAACGTTATGATAAGAGAGACTTCGTTGCTAGGAAGCACGGTAAAGAAAGAGAACCATGGGTTCAGAAACCCATGCCTTTTCCTCCTAAACCATCCAAGAAAAAGGATGATGAGGATTTTGAGCGCTTTGCTGAAATGATTAGACCTATCTTTTTGCGTATGCGTTTGACTGATATGCTTAAAATGAATCCTTATGCTAAGTATATGAAAGATATTGTTACAAATAAAAGAAAGATACCGGAAGCTGAAATTTCCACCATGCTTGCCAATTATACTTTTAAAGGTGGAATACCTAAGAAACTAGGAGATCCAGGAGTACCAACTATACCATGCTCCATTAAAAGAAACTATGTTAAAACTGCTTTATGTGATCTTGGAGCCGGTGTTAGTGCTATGCCTCTCTCTTTATATCGTAGACTTGATTTGAATAAGTTGACACCTACTGAAATATCTTTGCAAATGGCTGATAAATCAACTGCTATACCTGTCGGTATTTGTG
Source organism: Triticum aestivum (assembly GCF_018294505.1). Lineage (NCBI taxonomy): Eukaryota > Viridiplantae > Streptophyta > Magnoliopsida > Poales > Poaceae > Triticum > Triticum aestivum. Next base: position 293,111,310 of record NC_057808.1, on the reverse strand, counting down.
AGGATGTGCCTGTTGTGGTTGCAAACATTACTATTTTAACGGACTTTGTTATTCTTGATATTCCCGAGGACGATAGTATGTCTATTATCCTTGGTAGACCCTTTTTGAATACTACAGGGGCTGTTATTGATTGCAACAAAGGCAATGTCACTTTTCATGTTAATGGTAATGAGCATACGGTACACTTTCCGAGGAAACAACCTCAAGTCCACAGTATCAATTCTATTGGAAAATTTTCAACGATTACTATTGGAGGTTTTGAATTCCCTCTTCCTACTGTCAAGAAGAAATATGATATTCTTATTTTTGGGGACGTGCATATCCCCGTTGAGGTAACCTAGTGTTATTCGAATATTCTCCGGTTTGATGCGATTCGGAAAGAGTTTGTTAACAATACTTGATCAACCTTGTTAGTGGATTCCTTTTGATGAGCATGAGATGGATGAAGTTAGAAAGCACAACTCTCTGTACCCTCCTTTTACCTTCTGTTATTTAGATTAAATAAAGCAAAAATAGTATTTTCTGTCTATTTTCTAAATTATCCTTGCCAGTAAAAATACCCCAAAAATAAAAGTTCTCCAAACGTCCTGAAAATGAAATATGATTTTTTGTAGAATATTTAAGAATTACTGGCACTGAGAACACACCAGAGGGGCCACCACTTGGCCATGAGGGCACATGGCGTGCCCCCTGCCTCGTGGGCCCTATGTGGACCCCTCCACTTATTCCAGCACCCGCTCACTTCGTCTTCCTCCAGAAAAAATCCTCCCATAGCTCAAACCCGTGTTCTAGCTCATCTTGCTGCCATTTTCGATCTCCTTGCTCAAAGCTCCATTCACAAAACTGTTTGGGGAGATTGTTCTTTGATATGTGACTCCTCCAATGGTCCAATTAGTTTTTGTTCTAGTGCTTTATTTATTGCAAATTTTTGTTGCTGAGGTGACCCTGTTCTTGAGCTTGCAAGTCAAATTTATATGGTCCAAAGTAGTTTTAATGCATGATATAGCCTCTCGGAACTTATGGGAGTAGTTGCTATCAATCTTGTTGAGTTTGGTTCACTTTTATTTTGAGTCACTAAAATTTCAGAAATTTTTCAGAGAAAGAAAAATGTTTAGGAAAATGTACCAAGGTGGTTCCTCAAGGAAGCAAGGACCAAGGCTCACTATACGTGAGCCGGACGATGAACCACCGAGGGAAGCTCAAGTGCGGCCTTGTGAATGGCCGTCGAGGAGTTTATGGTCCAGGCAGGTATCAAGGATGAATTTGACGCGTATGTGCGTAATGCTGATCTTGAGGACTTCGTGTCAGATAAGTGCCTACAGTACCACTACCTAACTGATTCCTTTGTGAGGAGGTTTAAATTTACATCCCCACACAATTTTCACACTGTTTTATTTGATCTTTATGATAAATCATATACCATGGACTTAGAAGATTTTAATACTGTTTGTAAACTCCCGCAGTGAAGCAATGTTAGTGAACCTCGCAAATCTGAATATAAAGACTTTCTTGCTAGTATCACTGTGGGGGAATCTAGAGAAATCACACAAGCTACCATAGGGAGCATTCATTTCCCTTCCATACATCATTTTGCTCTCTTTATAGGTAGATGCATTAACGGTAAAGATGAGGCTTGTCACATGTGCGTTCCAGATCTTTGTGTCCTCAAGAGTGCGGTACTAGGCGATAAACAATAAAACTTGGGGGCCATTGTGGCACGAAGGTTGCATCTTAACGGTATAAGTGGATATTTGTTTGGTGGAATTTATGCAACTCGTGTAGCTAATTATCTTGGTCTACCCATACATGGAAATGATATGGAGTTATCTCCTGCTTATCTAGATTACAGTGCCATGGTTCGCCATCAATTTCTTGAGAGGAATGAACAGTTCCTCCAGTACCGACTAATCTTTGACAGACAGCGCACTGTCCATGTTGCCCTCCCTGCTCCTACTTTCTTTAACTTTCAGGCAAAAAGGAGATATGTTATAACCAGGGAGGAGGCGAACGAGTACGAGAGGAGGACGGAGCCAGCTCGCCTCCAAGCTGCAGCTCTTCAGGCAGTAGCTGCTGCATCTCAGTACAACCCCAGCTACAACTTTGGATATCCGCCAGGCCAGCAGTGGGCATAGACCAACTTAGGCCAAAAGCCTAAGCTTGGGGAGTACGTATTTCTCACCGACATTACATTCATGTTCACACACTCATGCCAGTTGTCGGTGCTCATACTTTTTCATTGTACTATCCATGCTAGTTTATTTTCTTTTCTAAGCCTTCTTCTTGTGTGTTTGAAAAAACCTTAAGAAAAACCAAAAAAAATAGTTATAGCTTTTAGCTAGTTTACTTTCCGTGCCTGTAGTAGTAGTAATTAAAAGAAAACCCAAAAATATTTCTCGTTCTTCTTTTGCTTGTTGGGAGCTTTCCCGTGTAAATAGTTTTATTTCTTTTCTTTTCTTTGGGGGTCGAGAGGAGAAGACCATGATGAAAATGTTGAGTGGCTCTCATATGCATTATTGTTGATTTAACCAAGAGCCCATATTACCTTGTCTTCTCCCTTGTATTAAATGCTTGCAGATTCCAGCTTAGTCCAATGCACGTGCACTATTATTATTATCCACACCGTTCGGTCGTGCGAGTGAAAGGCAATAATGACGATATATGATGGACTGATTGAGATGAGAGAAGCTGGTATGAACTCGACCTATCTTGTTTTTGTAAATATGATTAGTTCATCGTTCCTGATTCAGCCTATTATGAATGAAACATGTTTGCAATGACAATTAGAGATTATAGTTGCTCATGCCATGCTTAATTAGCTAGGAGTTTATAATGGTTTACCTTGCGTGCCAACATGCTATTAAAATGGTTGTGATGTGGTATGATAGGGTGGTATCCTCCTTTGAACGATTCGAGTGGCTTGACTTGGCACATGTTCACGCATGTAGTTGAAACAAAATCAACATAGCCTCCACGATATTTATGTTCATGGTGATTTATATCCTACTCATGCTTGCACTCATTGTTGATTAATCTTAATGCATGTTCATGACTGTTGTCGCTCTCTAGTTGGTCGCTTCCCAGTCTCTTTCTAGCCTTCACTTGTACTAAGCGGGAATACTGCTTGTGCATCCACTTCCATAAACCCCAAAGTTATTCCATATGAGTCCACCATACCTTCCTATATGCGGTATTTACCTGCCGTTCCAAGTAAATTTGTATGTGCCAAACTCTAAACCTTCAAATGAAATTCTGTTTTGTATGCTCGAATAGCTCATGTATCAACTAGGGTTGTCTATATCTTCCATGCTAGGTGGGTTATTCTCACGATGAGTGGACTCCGCTCATCACTCACGAGAAAATGGCCGGTAACCGGGATGCCCAGTCCCATGCTCAAATCAAAATAATTGCAAACAAAACTCCCCCAGGATTGTTGTTAGTTGGAGGCACCCGTTGTTTCGGACAAGCCATGGATTGATGTTTGTTGGTGATGGGGAGTATAAACTTTACCATTCTGTTTGGGAACCGCCTATAATGTGTGTAGCATGGAAGATATCGAGATATCTTGGTTGTTATGTTGACAATGAAAGTATGCCACTCAAAATATTATTTATCTCTGTTTCAAAACTCGAGCTCTGGCACCTCTGCAAATCCCTGCTTCCCTCTGCAAGGGCCTATCTATTTACTTTTATGTTGAGTCATCATCCTCTTATTAAAAAGCACCAGTTGGAGAGCACCGCTGTCATTCGCATGCATTGCTATTAATTTACATTGAGTATGACTGTGACTGGATCTCTTTTACCATGAATTACAATGTCTAGTCAGTCCTTGATCTTCAGGGGTGCTCTGCATTTATGTTTTGCGGTCTCAGAAAGGGCTAGCGAGATACCATCTTGTTATATCATGTTATGATTGTTTTGAGAAAGTGTTGTCATCCGAGATTTATTATTATTGCTCGCTAGTTGATTATGCCATTGATATGAGTAAACATGAGACCTAAATGTTATTGTGAATATGGTTAGTTCATAATCTTTGCTAAAAACTTGAATGCTAGCTTTACATATTTGCAACAACAAGATCAAACAGAGTTTGTACAAGTTTTTCTTTATCACTTTCAGTTTGTCAACTGAATTGCTTGAGGAGAAGCAAAGGTTTAAGCTTAGGGGAGTTGATACGTCTCCAACGTATCTAGTTTTCCAAACACTTTTGCCCTTGTTTTGGACTCTAACTGGCATGATTTGAATGGAACTAACCCGGACTGACGCTGTTTTCAGCAGAACTATCATGGTGTTTTTTGTGTGCAGAAATAGAAGTTATCGGAATGACATGAAAATCCACGGAGACACGTTTTGGAATTAATGAAAAATATTGGCGAAAGAATCAGCATCAGGGGGCCCACACCCTATCCACGAGGGTGCAGGGCGCCCCCTCCTAGGGCGCGCCCCTGCCTCGTGGGCCCTCTGGGACTCCACCGACCTCTAACCCAACTCCATATATTCACTTTCAGGGAGAAAAAAATTAGAGAGAAGGATTCATCGCGTTTTAAACGGAGCCGCCGCCAAGCCCTAATCTTCCTCAGGAGGGCTGATCTGGAGTCCATTCGAGGCTCCGGAGAGGGGAATCCGTCGCCATCGTCATCATCAACCATTCTCCATCACCAATTTCATGATGCTCTTCGCCGTGCGTGAGTAATCCCATCGTATGCGTGAGTAATCCCATCGTAAGCTTGCTGGACGGTGATGGGTTGGATGAGATTTACCATGTAATCGAGTTAGTTTTGTTAGGGTTTGATCCCTAGTATCCATTATGTTCTAAGATTGATGTTTCTATGACTTTGCTATGCTTAATGCTTGTCACTAGGGCCCGAGTGCCATGATTTCAGATCTGAACCTATTATGTTTTCATGAATATATGTGAGTTCTTGATCTTATCTTGCAAGTCAATAATCACCTACTATGTGTTATGATCCGGCAACGCCGAAGTGACAATAATAGGGACCACTCTCGGTGATGATCGTAGTTTGAGGAGTTCATGTATTCACTAAGTGTTAATGCTTTGGTCAGGTACTCTATTAAAAGGAGGCCTTAATATCCCTTAGTTTCCAATAGGACCCCGCTGCCACGGGAGGGTAGGACAAAAGATGTCATGCAAGTTCTTTTCCATAAGCACGTATGACTATATTCGGAATACATGCCTACATTACATTGATGAACTGGAGCTAGTTCTGTATCATCCTATGTTATAACTGTTGCATGAGGAATCACATCCGACATAATTATCCATCGTTGATCCATTGCCTACGAGCTTTTCACATATTGATCTTTGCTTAGTTACTTTTCCGTTGCCACTGTTACGATTGCTACAAAAACTGCTACTCTTACTTTTGCCACCGTTACTGTTACTTCCATACTACTTTGCTGCAGATATTAAGTCTTTCAGGTGTGGTTTAATTGACAACTCAACTGCTAATACTTGAGAATATTCTTTGGCTCCCCTTGTGTCGAATCAATAAATTTGGGTTGAATACTCTACCCTCGAAAACTGTTGTGATCCCCTATACTTGTGGGTTATCACCGCCCCAAAACAACTCCCCACCGCCGGTCCGCCGCCGCCTCGCCACCCCGAAACAACTCCGCACCGCCGGTCCGCCACCACCCCAGCCAGCCCTCTAGCCCCCCCCCCCCGCGCCGAGCTTTTTCTCCGGCGATCCCCACGCCAACGCCCCACCACCACGCCCCCACCCAGAACCCTAAGACAGATAGTGGGGTACCTCTCCGGCGAGCCCCCCTCCCCACTGCGGGTGGTTCTTCCTTAACTCCGGTGAGCCCCCGCACCCCTTGAAAATCGACTGACCCAAAAGTCGATTGAGTCGACTGAAGTGTAGCTAAATCGGAGCAGAGCAGCAGCACGAGCGAGGGGGAGAGCAGCAGCAGCAGCGTGAGCGAGCGAGAGCCGGAGCAGCAGCAGCAGCAGCAGATTCGGCTGGTATGGACGCCGCCGCCGAAGGGGCCTCACACTGGGGGAGAGCTGCTGTGGAGATGTCGCCCGCGGCGCCGGCTTCGAGGTAGCCGCTCCATGGGGGTGCGGGATGGAGCATCGTCGGCGCCGGGAGGTCGAGTTAAGGAGAAGGTGCGATGTGATGAGTGTACAACCTCTTTGGTGGCACCGAGTAGGCCTCGGCTTCATCGGAGGAGTCGGTGAGGATGCTGCAGTTCCGGTGGAGCGGGTTAAGGCGGCGCTGTGGGGATGGAGTAGGCACGATAGGCGAGGCGATCGTCGGAGCAACTCCTTGGAGGTGGAGGACGGGGTGGCTGAACCGGCGGGACGATGAGATGGATGACGGATCCTCATCTGGGGAGGTGGATAAGGGACGTCGAGCTGTTGTGGTGGACGATGTCGTCAGGGAAGAGGCTCCGGCTGGGCAGTGGTGAGGTGGCGCATGGAGGAGGGTGGGGTTTCGCGGCTGGAGCGGAGAGGTTATGGCGGTCTGGGATTTCAAATGGCGAAAAGGACGTGATGGGAGGGGGGAACCATGACTTAGGGACGCGCTTGTCCAAAATGTAGGGTGTGTTACAAAAGCACCACCACCGATTTGAACTAGCGGCCCTTTCGGCTCAGGGTTAGAAGGGGGATTTCGCATGTCGGGATTTGGCAGCTAGAGGGAGTTTTCACGCGTGTTGTAATTTCGGGATAGCAAGGCGCGGGTTGTGAAGGTCCCAGTTTTGGGAGCATGATATCTGAATTTTTGGGATACAACAAGGCGTGGGTGGTTGAATTTTAGGGACAAGCCTAACGTGTAATATTGTACTTGTAGTACCAAATCAATTCGCACTTCCCTCAACGCAAAAAAAAAGAAAAAAATAAAACTATTCACACCACACAAAGAGAGAGTCTTGTCCCGTTTTACTATACGAATGCTATTCAAAGCTACTCCCTCCTTCCATCTATATAGGGCCTAATGCATTTTTCGAGGCTAACTTTGACCAAATATTAGAGCAATAATATATGACATGCAACTTACACAAAGCACATCGTTAAATTCATGTGTGAAAGGAGCTTTCAATGATATAATTTTCACATTGTGCATGTCATGTACTATTAATCTTGTCAATAGTCAAAGGCGGTCTTAAAAAACGCATTATGCCCTATATAGATGGAAGGAGGGAGTATGAATCCATGTTATGTCCAATTAAATTTTTTCGCTGGCTGTATAATGCATGTAACCTACTCATACCAACATTTTAGTGCATTCCAAATGTCTATACTACCGCTGCAATTCGAACTGAATTTGAATTCGTTTCTCTATTTCAATAAGAATCTACAATCATGATTGTTGCCAACTTCAACCATCATTCATGTATTACCTTAACAACACACCACATGATTACTATAGAGATAGATATGAAATATGTGTATTATATGAACTCGAATTCAATTTTTTGAATACACTTGATGTTGATTCCAAATAATAGTACATTTGATGTACTAACTATATATTCATAATCTAAACCATGTTCCATACGTACACCGTGTTTATCACACAAAGTATAGTGCCCCACCCCCTACATTATGACAAGTATTTAGCCCTGAGCTGCAAAAGCCACACATTAGCCCAAATTATAATCAATGTTCTATATATTATATGTAGTACTAGCAAGATGCCCATGCGTTCCACGGAACATCAAGATGATCAAGGGGAGGCCTTATTTGCAAATATGGAGAGGGGTGTGGGTATCTTTTTTCAAAATTTCCATAGTTTCCTTCCTATCCGTCAAATATAAATCGGACGGCCTATATTGCAGGATGGCAGGCTCACCATCATGAACAACTCTGTTTTTTTATAAGAGTAGAGATAAAATATATTATATGTAGTATAACATGTTCCTGACCACACCATGTGTATCACCGTTATATATATTCACGCATGCGCCGGTTTAAAACACTATGATAAATTCTTCAAATATCCGAATTTGCTTTTTATAATGAATTATGATCTCTATTCGTCTTTTACACCCACACAATCCTCTTATCTTTGTAGCTAGCGCTAACTTTCTCTCGTGCATGCACACACCCGCATTCCTCTCACCCTCCCTCGGCATTCTCTAGCTCCATTGTGCAAATTCGTCTTTTCACTTTAGGTCGTTCACCCACGGTGTGTGTAGGCCCCCCAGCTCCTTCTTTACGGCACACATCGATCGATATGCCTCTCTAGGCTACCACAAACACAAGCTTCCCCTCTTCTCTTCTCACCGTCCATGCCTCACTCCCACCACTCTTTTCATCGATCTCGTACCCGCACACTCCTTCCCCCTCGATATAGTATGCCTCTTGCACCACCTCCTAGATGCATCCCTCTCTCTCTATCCTTCTCCCCGGGCCTTATTTTCTTCTAACACATACATGCATGTATACCGATCAATCTCCCTACATATACCTAGGTCGACTTTAACTATTTTCCCCCCACCCATCGATCGACGTACCTCACAAGTTATGTCTCTCCTTTCTCTGACAAAGGACGATTGATCTTCCTATGTAGTTACGTCTGCTTACCACAGCCATATCGTCCCCCCTCATCATTCGTGCATGCCTCCTGACCCGTCTCTCACACGCACGTGCACAGACAGGCAGTCATCCCCTCTCTTAATTATATTGCAGGCGTGCCCTCCGTTTGTCTAGCAAGCCTCTCCCTCCATTTGTTAGAAGCAACTCCACCACCACTCCCTCCAACACTCTAGCTTTGTCTCTCTCCCAACCTTATTCCTCTCCTACACATATGCATGGATGTCGATCGATCTCCCTTAATACATAAGGTAGGCCTCTCTCCTCCACACATATACCAGCCATTGTACCTCTATAGTTAATTAGGTGTCCCCCACCCCCACCACACACCGATAGTCGAGCGCTGTAGGTACGTATCCATGCCATAGAGACAAACTGCACATGTCCCCTCTCACATTCCAGTAGGCCAGCCACTCTATTCTTTGACGTGGGCACACACAAAGTCGATGGCACTCTTTATCGATCGCGCGTGCGCGCACACACACACATCATCCCTCTCTTCGATTCTATGGATACCTCAAGCCAATGATACCTCCACTCTCTTCTTGTGGATCGCCCCTCCATATATATGATATATCCAGGACTCTATTTCACACACATTGCATATGTTACATTTTTTGATTGACTCCCCCCCAAAATCACTCACGAACCCACACACTATATCTCTCTACGTTTGTATCTCTCTCACACAACCCCACGTAGGTGGTGTACGTACACGAAGAGAATAGGTGCACGTACTCACGCTTTGTGCCCAGCCACACCCGCGCGGGTACACGGTGGAGCTCATTTCTGTATGAAATGGCAGCCCACGTGCTAATTTGAACGCGTGTAGCGGTTGTTTACCTACGGAGGTCGTGTACCATGCATGCATGAAACAAAGTTTGATTTGATGCGTTGGCACGTTATTTTTAAATAAAGTTATATCGCTCAATGGCACGTACACAGAATATAAAATGATTTTTATGGAGAAAAAGGTAGTCCGCTCCACTATATACAATGGAGCCTGCATGCCTGGGTTTGTCTCTCTTCAGAGTATCTCACACAAGGTGGCGGTGGCCTCCCTCTCTCTCACCGTTGGTCACTGATCCAGCCGCATCCCGTCCGCCGGTGGAAAGGGAGGATGTGCATCGTTTCTCCGTTCGACGGCGCCGAGGCAGCACGTCCCAATCTGCGGTATGCGCCGTTCTCTCTGACCAAGCTCCGGCGCGGTAGGGCCTATGCCACCTGCTTGCTGCCGTAGTATGGGCAGATCCCGCCCGCCGCCGCTCACCTAGTTTCATCCCGACGACCCCCAGGTATCTCCTCCAGCCTTGCTCCACTGCCCATCTTCCCACGTCGCTGCATGTGGATCTTCCATAGTTCTTTGCCCAAAACGTAGCTCGTCCAACGTACTTTCCATATTGCAATCTCGTCCTCACATTGTTTTAGACAAACACAATCGTGTTGTTATCTTCCCTTAGGACAAGGAATATGCTTCTTTTTTGTCATTGTATGTGTCATCAATTGTTATTGTCCAACAATTGTTTCCTTCCTACTACCTCTTTTTTGCAAACAAGGCTATCCATTTCACCTCGTTGCTATTGCGACGTTTTGGTGAACTGCACAAATCAATTTTTTCTTAAGAGTGTTTTGTGCAGTTGTACTAAAATGCCACACGGGCAATGTCTCTACATTTCAGTGTGACTGCACAAAGGGAGATTGGGTTTTCTCTATCCTTCTCATCCAACTCCGAGCCTAATCTGCTCCAACTATTTGCTTAATCTTCTCCAACTAGTTAGTCTTAAGAGAGACTATAAAGGTGACCGGCTTCTATTTGTGTGTTTATTGTTTCATCAGCAGTCCTCTATTATTGTAATCACACTTAATATCTTTGGAACAGGGACGCTCAGCTCTATTTTAGTGGAACTGCACAAAATGATCGGAATGTTGCATGCTCCAGACATCTACTTTTTTCCCAACATGCCTTGTTTATTTAGATAGAGCTGGGGGGACGTTGCTGCCAATGAAAGCACGGATCGATTTTAATTTAACACCTTATCACAACTTTGTCTTCAGTTGTGATGTAAATATTAGCTCTGATATGCTAATCATTGAGATGCATTAGCAAGGAAGTTAGTTTTTTATTGTTTCCGAAAGAGCATCGATGGCAAGACACACGAAACAAAAGCTGAAAGCTCAGAGCATTGTACAATTTCATGTCGCTGGAAAATTATTTGTATAGTACGTCAATTATGTAAACGAATGCTGCAAGCTTGATAGCATTGCCAGAAGCCTCTTCAGCATCCGGGTCCATGTGCCATGCACAAAATTATACTTCCTCCATTCCTAAATATTTGTATTTTTACAAATTTCAAATGGACATATTATAGAGTGTAGATTCACTCATTTTGCTTCGTATGTAGTCACTCGTTGAAATCTCTAGAAAGACAAATACTCCGGAGTATATTTAAGAACCGAGGGAGTAGTGCACAACTGCATGGGAAACTCAGCCTGGTCGTTGCGCCGCATTAATAGTGAGTAATGATCAGTCAAATCATAAGCCCCACCTTTCCCACTGTAAGTTGCTCGGAAGAAGCAACCATCAATACACTCTTCTTTGCATCCGCTCATACTACTCCATCCGTCACTGTTTATAGAGCGTGCTTCAAAAAATATTTCTCTGGGACCAAGGCGACTAGCGATCGGCCTGAAAAATAGCATTGGTAGTTATAGCACAACGTCTATTACTAGAGGAAATAATGCGTACACACATGCATGCAGTGCTTCCACCCCGGGTTCACACATGCATGAACTTACTCCACTCCGTAGTACATCCAGAGAAAATTGTGGACTTGATTGTGGTTATCACACCCTAATTAATTGAGCATTAAACCAAACGCGTCTAAAGTCTCTCTGGTGGTGGAAATGCATCAGAATGAAGCGCGCCCTGTAAACTATGACGGAGGGAGGAGTAGTATGAAGGTGCAAAACCAAGTACGCGTATGGCCAGTCGGTCAACGCACTTCCTCTTGGCATATCACTGACATGTGGGACCGGAGTGTGAGCAAACCAATCTCAATTGACGGCAAAATGGCCAACCTACCGTTCCTTGAGAGAGACGAGGAGCGAGAACACACAGACGGGCTCACACATAGGCCAAGATATATTCGAGCATGGTTGATCGATATCATCATTACATGTTCCATGTTTTTTAATACTACTATGGGCTGTCGTTTTCTGCCCTTCTTTCGATAAATGTGTACTTTATCAGAGATTAATATAAAATAAGAGTATAGACGCTCCACCATGCGGTTCTAGTAGTAGTACTACTCGTACTACTAAACCTTGCGTTTGGCTCTTCGCCTCTTCGTGAAGTCGAACAATGATGGTACTCCGCATGTTGGGTACTACAGTGTATGCCTCTAGCAATTTGACATCGAATGACCTGCTGCATGTCCACCGCCTGGGCGAGGGTAGGTTGCATTAGTCAAAAGGCGTAAGCGAGCTTCACCTTGTCCTGCAAGCTTCTCCTCATTCTGCGAGTTGACGGGACACACCAAAAGGTAGTGCTAGTCCATACTCCCTCCTTTCCGGTTAATATGGCTTAATCTTTTTTGCGGGTAAATGAGTGAGCTTTATACATATATAAGCATTCTTTGGACGATCAGCTAAGAGACCGGTCACTAGGAAGCGAGGTACCCCGCAAAAAAGAAGAAGGATGCGAGGTTTTCATCAAGCCAGCTCTCGGCCACATTCAAAGTGCAGCAAGCACGGTTCGCATAAAGATGCGCCGCAAGGTTTGCTGACCTGTTTACATGCTGAATAACAAAAAACAGGAAATATTACCGAGCACTCCTATTTGTAACAGGATATGAGCTAGAATTAAGCGAGAATTGTGGCGAGTGTTCCATGCAATCAAATTCTATTATCACATGCGAGAACCCTCGAAGAGAACCAAATGTGTTGAAGATTGCTTTATCACATTTTAAAATATAATAAGAGTGCAGACGCTCCTCCATCCGGTTCCTAGTAGTAGTACATATCTCTATAGTAGTAGTACTAGTACTAGTAAACTTTGCGCTTGGCTGTTCGCCTCTTCGGGAAGTCGAACAATAATAGTGCTAGTATAGTGTATGCTTCTGGCAATTTGACACCGAATTAACTACTATTGCATGTCCACTGCCTGAGCGAGGGAGAGCTTGCATTATTCAAAAATTTCTCCTTGTCCTGTGAGCCACCGTGCGCAAGCTTCTCCCATCTTGCAAGCATCTCCTCGTTCAACAAGTTGACGAGGCACAACAAAGTAATGCTAGTCCATACTGCCTCCTTTCCGGTTAATATGGCTTAATTTCAAATGAGATAAATACACTGTCTGTCACTGTATATTTGTAAAAATATGGTCAGTGGACTTCATAATACGCTCATTACGCTCAATATATACATTTTCCGATGTTTATACGGTCACTAGCTCACCCTGGCTGAGTATGTGTGTGCATGCACGTGTAGGTTGAGCACTTGAGCGTGACCGTGTGTGTTCGGTCGTGTGCTCGGACATGCATGCATTAGGGCGTGGCGCGTGTTTTTGCGTCCATGTGTACGTGTGACTGTTGCATGCATGCACGAGGTTGTAGTCCCTCACATTCACATGTTCATAAGTCAATGCTTTCTCAAAATGTTGCATGCAAGGTTTAATCATTCGTTGTTCACACATGCATTCCCGATATTAATACGTTGGTAAAGACAATTTCTTGAGGAAAACGAGCCCATGAATTGAGTACAAAGAGGACCAATAAGACAGGAAGGAGGGAGTATCAGTAGTGAACCGGAAGGAGGGAGTAGGTACTAGTAATACTATGTAACAACGTGCAGTAAAAAAATTCCTCTATGCACATCCTGTCTACGTGTCATGCAAGAAAATAGAGATAAGTACAAGTGAGACTCAGGAACAGTCATACACGTAGGGGGAGTACGTGTAGGGGCCACTAAGGAGCAGTCAAATCACATAGTAAGTTAGTCGGAAGACGCAACCATCATTTCACTCTTCAGTGACACGAACGCAATATAAAATAGTTTATATGGAGAGAAAAAGAAAACCACTATATATACACTAGCAGGAGCCTAAGCTACAAGCCTGCTTGCTTGGGTTGCTCTCTTCACAAGCATAGAACGACGGTGGCCACACCGATGGTCACATATCCGACCTGATCCCGCCGCTGGGGGAAGGGCACAATGTTCTGTGTAGATGCGGTCGACATCGGCGAGGGAGAAAACCCACAGTCGGTGCATCCCAATCGGGGGTCCCCGCGGTATGGGCTGATGCCGCTTCCCAACCGCCCTTCTAGCTACAGCCTGACGTCCCAGGTAGTACATCTTCCTTTTGGAGCCGGCTTGCTCCACTGCCGCAGCTTCCCACGTAGCTCCATCTCCATGTCGATCTTTCTCTACTTCTATCGGCTTCTATTTGTGATGAGTTTATGTCTCATGAACTAGTGCCAGTACTATTATTCTAATCACACTTCTTCAATATCTTTGCCATCAGGGATGCTCAACTCGATTTTAGTGGAACTGCACAAAAGCATTGTATGATCCGAGGGTGCCAGCCATCTTTCCTTCGACATGTTCTACCTAGTCAGGAAATTAAATCCTGTTTAGGGTTTAAGTTGTAGTGACCCCATTAGTAGTTTTTCTTTTGTACACGCTCTCACAACTTTTGTCTTTAGTTGTGAAGTAAATATTGGCTATGATCTGTGAATCATTGAGATGCACCAGCATGCGTGTTAGTTTTCCTTTGTATTTGATGCAATGTTGTAACGGGGCAACCTTGGAGTAGGAATGAAAATGGAGTGGAAAGTTTCCGTTTTTCCGGAGAAAAAATGGAAACAGAGAGAAACCAACGTTTCGTTTCGTTGGATCGCGCCATCGAGCAAAACCAATGTTTAAATCACGTATGTCGCGTTCGTGTCTCATCCTCCTCCACAGCTCCACCCCACACGGTCGCTCGGCATGCCACTCACCGCAAACCGAATATACGATAACTTTCCCGCCTCCTTGTCGATGAATCGCGCCATGGAGTACTAGCACTACTGGAAGAGATTGACAAGTTGGGGGAGGACAGCTAGCTGTAGCACAGACTCCCAAGAACATTTTACATGCATGTTGTGGCCGGCTATTGCGACCTTTGAACGCGGAGCAGTCACATGCACCGGGAAGCAGCGCGGGCGACGCTCTCTCGGCCGACGCGCCGCTTCAATGCCAGTGCCGGTGAGAGGTCGCGTCCGCTCTGGCCGGGCATGAATACGGCAATGACCGTTTCGGGCGAGAAGCACGCGCGGGTGATGAAGAGGGTTCGGGTTGGTCAGGAGTGGGCGTGGCAGCGGTCCGGACACCCTCAAGCAAGATATGATGTATGTTAATATTGCTGTGTATATAGTTTACAACGTAAATAATGTGCCAGTTCGACAAATATGATTGGAGATGGAGATGGAGATGGAATTTTACGTAAACACGGATATGTATGTCTATGTATATGTGTGTGTGCGCGATGACTCTCATGACCTAGAAGTGGGGGCGTGTTTTTGATCGAGTTTTCTTTCTTCGTACGTTAAAAAAAATTGTCCGCCAGTTTTCATTTCTTTTTTTCTGGAACGCGCGTATTCCATTTAAAACCACTGTTACGGAGAGATTTTTTTTACTCCATTGTATATATAGCCTCTTGTTTGATAGGGTTTCTCGCCTCTCGCTCTCTCACCCTCTCCATATCAAAACAAGATGACAGTGTCCACTCTATCGCTCTCCTCACCGGTGGTCACAGATCCAGATGAATCCCGTCTGCTGCGGGAGGTGAGCAGGTGCAGCGTTGACGTTGTCGCCGTCGGCGATGGAGGAAGTTGATGCGCACCGTCCTCTCGGAGCCGGCGCTGGTGCAGACGAAGGTCCTCCTCGCCCTTGTTCGCTGCCGTCGTGTGGGCAGATCCCGCCCGCCCGCCTAAGCGACATCTTGCCCACCTGAGGTATAACTTCTTGTACTGGTCCAGCTCCCCAGGTCGCTGCATGCGGGTTTTCTTCTATGCGACTACTCCCTAGCTCCCCATGTACAGTAGCTAGGGTTCGTCGGCTGGTCCAACATCACCTACTATTATAGAGGAAATGCCACTCGAAAAGTTATCCTGGTTTATGCCTCGGTGGAGGTATACATGTTGTTTCGACAAAAAATACATGGTGGTTGTGCGGTCATTGTCCATATGCTCCTATTGCTTCTGCTAATCTAATACTATCATTGGTTAAATGAAGAAATGCTTTTTTTTCTCGGGTATCCTGGTTTAGTTCCCATCAAGATAATCATGATGCTTCTGTTTGTTGGTGTACTTTTCATTAATTCTTATTGACAATTGAGATGTCGCTGTTAATCTTGTACCACTGCCAAAACAAAGTAACAACACTATATCCCTTTTTTATATTTTTGCAAACAACGATGCATATCTCCATACCCGGGCATGTCTTCCTCAATTTCAGTAGAACTACACAAAATTGGATGGCCATTGTTGTTCTGCCTCACTGTCCTCTGCCACGTGGGTCTTCCTTCCTCGAGCTTGATTATTGAGAAGAAACATACCACAATGAGGATGTGTCGAACTTCATAGGTGCCTCACCCAAACTTGATGCCAAATGGATGATGCATCACCATGACGACCTATCGATGCTCATGGTTGCGCCTCATGGTTGCATCGGCTGGTGAAGCTGATCGATTTTCCATGAAAAACAAGCTGTCTTCCATCAGTGCTCTTTGCTTGTTACCCACAAAGATGATATCCTTCATCAGTTCACCTTGGTTGCATTGGAGATGCAGTCGTCTTTCACGTTTGTGCAATTTTATCACACAATTGGCTATGAACCAAATGTTTCCTCGAAGAAGGATCGACGTTGGTACTAAGAGCATAAGTTTTGTATTGATTTCTAAGCCTTCTCACAACTTTGTCTTCAGCTCCCCTGTAATTTTATTTGTCCAGCTATTAACTTTGATTAAAAAAATGGTGTGGACTAAAAACCCAGATGGACATAGTAGCCCTCCATTTTTATTTACTCTCCATATTGGATTTGACTGAAGTCAAACTTTGTGAAGTTTGACCAAGTTTAGGCCGAACACAACAAACCATAATTATTGAGAGAGAGAAAACTGTACATATGCTCAAACCTTTCCAATAATTGAGATTAATTTTTTTATTTGTACACACTCTCACACGTTTCTGATAATTTGGCGCATGTGTGGTTGTTCACTTAAGGGAGGGTAGTGTACCGCACGTGAAGGACAGGAAGTGCAACCAGGACGCGTGGATCGTTAGTTCATCGGAAGTAGTAGTTTTCTTCACTGGTACATTAAATAAAGAGTTTCGTTTCGTACTTACACAATTTAAAATGATTGTTATGGAGAGAATAAGAAAACCACTCCACTATATATTAGTAGTATACACGAGTACTATATGGACGCAACTTCATTGACTTAGTGCACCTGCCTTTGGGTGTATGACAGGTGGGCCCAAAATGTGGCCGGCCCACCTGTCATACAACCAAAGGCAAGTGCAGTTAAGGCACTGGAGCTCAGTCCATAATATAGTATATATGTAGTACACTATATAAGCTGGAGCCTCAGCGCTTGTTCGCTAGGGTTTGCACTCTCCACACTCTCGCCGCACTACATATATATATATACACACACACACTGGAGGCTCAGCGTTCCTTCGCTAGGGTTTACTATATTCACAGTCTCTCACCCTCTTCACCAGACCTAACAATACTGTGCTGGCCTCTCTCTCTCTCCCCCCTCACAGCTGGTGAAGGAGGTGTCCGGATCCCGTCGCACCGGGAAAGGGAGGAGGTGCAGCATTCACTCTATCGCCTTCGACGAGGGAGGCAATCTACTGCCGGATGCGATGTTCTCTTTCACCCAGCGCCTGCGTGGGAGGACCACCGACCCCTTCTTCATTGTTGCCGTACGTAGTGTGGGCAGATCCGGCCTCCCGCCGCACGCCTTGCCACATCCTGACGACCCTAAGGTATAAGTTTATTTGAAACCGTCATTGCTCTAGCTACATGCGGATCTTTTTCGATTCTATAGTCAAATCTAGGTCTTGGTTCAAAGAGGAAAGAAGGGTGCGGTGGGGTGGAGCATGAATCTAGGACGTGGTTCAATGAGCAAAGGAGGGAGGGAAAGTAGTATAGACTGGCTATCTAGCCGCTTTGTTGGCCAAAAAGGGAAAAAGGGGATAACCCAGTACACACACCTGTAAGGAACCTACCTCTTTGTTGAAAAAGGAAAGAAACTGGGGGTCGAGTAGTTTGTGCAGGACTAGATTTGCTGCCCTGACATAGGAAAAAGGTTCAAAGAGAGCAAATATGGGACCAACGCAGATATGCTGATTGGCAACATACTCTCCATCACCCATTTATACGTGTGGACGCACATGGTGCTGGCATGTCCCATACAACTATTTTGCTGTTGTTAATCTAAAAATGCCGCTGGTAAATTGAAGCAATGTCATTGTTAAAAGTAAATTACATTTTTATGAATGTTATTTTAAGAGAATTTCTCTGTTAATTTGAATCAATGCAACCGTTTTAGAAATGGTACTGTCCTATACTTTGTTTTCCAGCAAGATAAGGTAGATGCTTCTTTTTGTGGCCGCATGTTTCACCCTCCTTTATTGGCCAGTAATTGATTCCTTTTTTGCCTCTGTTAAAACAGGGATATCTATTCAACTTGTTTCTATTGCGTCATTTTGCTTGGCTACGCGAAACACTTTTGTTTTAAGAGTGTTTTGTGCAGTTCAACATGAATGTCACACCGGCGACTTTGCTTAATTTTGGTTGAACTACAAAAAAGGAGATCGGATTCCCATATATGTGTTGAGAGATATTTTTTGACTATTTACTGTAGAGCAACAGCCCTTCCCATATATATGTTGAGAGATTTCGTTCAAATTCTCCTCGCGAGTTGTTTCAAATCTTGGTCGACTTTCATCCACATGATGGTGCAGTGTGCTTTGAGATGTTGTGCTACTTTTATTGCTACTGTTTTGGATAAATGTTGAGTTGAAGCTATTGAACTGCTATAAAAAATTGTTCCAACCCACACACGATGCTTGTTTCTTTGTTACAACAAACTCTGCATCACCCCCTTTATAATTAGATGGAAGCACATGGTGTCGTTGAGCCCACTCGCTCCTGGAACTGTTTATGCTTTTTCTTAATCTAATGCTACTGGTAAAATTAAGCAATGCCACTCTTAGAATTAACTACTGAACTGTTTTAAGAGAATTTCTCTATTAATATGAAGCAATGCAACCGTTTTAGAAATGCTACTATCCTATACTTTGTTTTCCATCAAGATAAGGTAAATGCTTCTTTTTGTGGCCACATGTTTCATCCTCCTTTATTGGCCAGTAATTGTTTCCTTTTTTGCCTCTGTTAAAACAGGAATATCTATTCAACTTGTTGCTATAGCGAACTTCAATGTTACACCGGCAACTTTGCTTGATTTCAGTGCAACTGCACAAAACGAGATTGGATTTCCTATTCATGTTGGTAGATTTGTATTTTATCTTGGTTGTCTCATGAAAGGTCAGTACAAGCCTTCATCCACATGATTGTGCAGTGTGCTTTGAGATGCTGTGCTACTTGTATTGGTTCTGTTTTAAATAAATGTTGAATTGAAGCTATTGTATTGCTGTCTTTTCCCATTAAGTAGTGAACAAAAATGGGACCAATCCAGACATGATGCTTGTTGCTTTGTTACCACAAACTCTGCATCACCCCCTTTATAAGTAGATGGAAGCACATGTTGTTGTTGCGCCCACTCTCCCCTGGAACTGTTTATGCTTTTTGTTAATCTAATGCCGCTTGTAAAATTAAGCAATGCCACTCTCAGAATTAACTACTGAATCTTAGTTCAAAACTGCAACACTTGTTAGGGATTGGCGAGATTACCATTTTTGTGGCTGCATGTTTCATCCTCCTTTATTGGCCAGTAAATGATTCCTTTTTTGCCTCTGTTAAAATAGGGATATCTATTCAACTTGTTGCTATTGCAACATTTTGCTTCGCTACACGAAACACTTATGTTTTAAGAGTGTTTTGTGCAGTTCAACTTGAATGTCACACCGGCGACTTCGCTTAATTTTGGTGGAACAGCACAAAAGGAGATCGGATTTTCATATATGTGTTGGGATATGTTTCCAGTCCTCCTCGCGAGTTGTTTCAAATCTTGGTCAAGAAAGGTCAGTACTGACTTTCATCCACATGATGCTGCAGTGTGCTTTGAGATGTTGTGCTACTTTTATTGGTACTATTTTGGATAAATGTTGAATTGAAGCTATTGAACTGCTGTCTTTTACCATTAAGTGAGCAAAAATTGTTCCAACCCAGACATGATGCTTGTTTATTTGTTACAACAAAACTCTGCATCACCCCCTTTATAAGTAGATGGAAGCACATGCTTTTGTTGTGCCCTCTCTCCCCTGGAACTGTTTATGCTTTTGTTAATCTAATGTCGCAGGTAAAATTAAGCAATGCCACTCTCAGAATTAACTACTGAATCTTAGTTCAAAACTGCAACACTTGTTAGGGATTGGCGGGATTACCATTTTTGGGGCCGCATGTTTCATCCTCCTTTATTGACCAGTAATTGATTCCTTTTTTGGCTCTGTTAAAATAGGGATATCTATTCAAGTTGTTGCTATTGCGACATTTTGCTTCGCTTAATTTTGGTGGAACTGCAGAAAAGGAGACCGGATTTCCATATATGTGTTGAGATCTCTTTGAGATCTTCCTCACGAGTTGTTTCAAATCTTGGTCTTGAAAGGTCAGTACCGACTTTCAGTACCAACTTTCCTCAGAATTAACTACTGAATCTTAGTTCAAAACCGCAACACTTGTTAGGGATTGGCGGGAGTACCATTTCTATTAGGGATCGGCCGGAGTACATGTTTAAGAAATGTATTGTTCAGATAATGTCTCTGTTATTATATATCAGTTACAGTGTTTTACAAATGGTACTATCCTGCTTTGTAATTCTTTCTACATGTCTAACCAAGGTACTTTTCTGCTTTGTCATTCTTTATACATGTTGAAACAAGGCATTGTTAAGATAATGTCTCAGTTAATATGAATGAATCACACTGATTGAGAATTGCTACTCTCCTGCTTTGTTTCCCATTAAGATAAGGTAGATCAGTAGATGTTTTTCTTCTGGGAGTACAAGTCATCAACTGTTATTTCTCAGTAATTGTTTCCCTTATACCTATTTTTGCTTACAGGGATATCAAAATTAAAGCTCGGTTTTATTCCGACTTTGATTTTAGTTGAACTGCACAAAAGGAGCCAATGTGTCTAAGGCAAACTGCTGCATTAGTGGGTCC
Source organism: Triticum aestivum (assembly GCF_018294505.1). Lineage (NCBI taxonomy): Eukaryota > Viridiplantae > Streptophyta > Magnoliopsida > Poales > Poaceae > Triticum > Triticum aestivum. Next base: position 293,090,365 of record NC_057808.1, on the reverse strand, counting down.
AGTTGGTCTTACCACTTTGCAGAAAGAAGTAGTCATTGTTTGCGCTACATTACAGAAGGAATGATCGAGAAGCTTTACAGAGTATTAGTAGACGGTCGTGACATGACTAGTCTGCAAAGAGCATAGGCAACTCTACAACACGTGGAGTGCACTGGGCAAAAAGTGCCCAAACAAGTACAAGAAGCCAGGACAGGACTCCAAGTCTGTCAATGTCATTCTAAGCAACAATGATAGGGCATCTAGGTATGGTAATCTGTTTACCGTACTTTCAGTTTGTTAGTCCACCTATTGGTTTTTTTTGAAACCTGTGACAGTGGGAGAGGCTCCCACTGTGATATATTACCTTTCAAATGTTACATTGTACATTATACATGGACTATAGAGAATGTGCCCATGGCCACTTTGTGGCTTAGGGCTGGTAAGACTAGGAATGGGAACTAGTCAGAAGGGAGGGAGTCTAAAAGTAGGAAAATAAAACCCTTCATGTTATCTTTCACCCTATATTGTAGTAAGCCAAAGTCTGTTTTAAATCTAACTAGCCAAGAGTTGTAAGAGGGGTTGATGTTTCTGAAGAGTTTGTCATTCCTCTCCTTCGAGATACTCCAAGATGCTTGCATAAAGGCCTCCATGAACATAGGTTTGTTCCAATTTTCTTGGCCGTTTCCAACCAGGGTAGCCGTGTGATCTATTATTCAGGATTCATCCCAAGCTTGGACCAACAGTACTTGCTGAATGGGCAGTTTAGGATCATATGGTCCACATCTTCTTCTGCTTGGCCGCAAAGAAGGCAGGTTAGGTCATCTCCCACATTGTACTGTCTTCTCTTGAGCATGTCTCTTGTATTGAGGCGATCAGAGAGGAGAAGCCAACCAAATACTTTTATCTTAATTGTAACTTTGGATTTCCACAACCAATGATATGTTTTATGGGATTTGACATCTCTGAAGCAGAATTTATAGAACCTTCAGGCAGTATATTCTATGGTCCCCCAGGTGTAAGACCAAATGTCTCTTGTGGTCTGATCATTGTCTAATACGATGTGGGCTACAAGGCGCTGGATGTCTCGGACCTCTGCATGTGCCTCTATGGATGGGGGTAGGTGGAACACCTCATCTAGGGAGGAGACACGCAGGAAATTTTGGACGGAGGCATCTTCATTATTGGCAAAGGAAAAGGCCCTTGGGTGTGAATCAGCCAGAGTCTCCTCGAGCCAGAGGTCTTTCCACATGAGCACATTATCTCCACGATTAACCTCCACCTTGGAGATGCCACGATAGATTGGAGTTAGTTTTTGGACATCTTTCCACCAGAAGGACCCACAGGGGTCAGAAGCATGAGGTATCTTATCTGTGTAATATGTAGACCAAATCAGATCAACCCATGGGAGGTCATGCTGGTTATAGAATTTGTGCAAATATTTGAGGAGGAGGGCGTCACTTTGAATCTTTAAGTTGATGATCCCAAGGCCTCCACTTTCTTTTGTGCGACAAATCCTATCCCAAGCAACCAGATAGTTACATTTCTCCCCCTATTCTGTTTTGTTTGTCCACAGACATTTCCGACGAATCTTATCCAATAGTCCAAGATTTTCGGGGGAAATTTCAGTGTGCATAGGGCAAAAATGATGAGCGAGCTGATGGTTGTATTTAACAGCGAGAGTTTGGCTCCATATGGCATCATCAACAAATTGGAAGTTAATCTTCGTTCAACAGAGCATACCGTCGGCATTAGGTCTTGGATTGAGGGTTTACTAGTCCCCAGAGGGAGGTCGAGGTATGTGAATGGCATGTTGCCAATCTTGCATTCGAAGATGTTAGCAAGCTCATTTGTAAGTTCATCCTCACAATTCATCGGTATGAGGGTCGATTTGTGAAAGTTTATTTCTAGTCCAATGGATGTGGCAAAGTCATTAAGGATCCCTTTCATAGTATGTGCTTGGGCTGGACACGCTGGCATGATAATTATTGTGTCGTCCGCATATTGAATAACTGGGTAGTCATGTTGTCGTTGTCTATGAAAAGGTAGATGGATCTTCCCTTGTCGGAACGCGTCATTTTCCCCGCCCGATCTTTCTTTCTTCCCGAGGTCATACCTCTGCCACTTTACCCTGAGTTTCGTAGAAATCCTTCCTATCCACCTAGTTACCTATCCGGACTTGTTTCGTAGAAATCCTACCTTGCTTTTAGGCGGAGAAAGACTATTTTTAATGGCAGCTTGAAGGAGGTCAGCTGCAATGACAAAGATGAGGGGGGACAAGGGGTCGCCTTGCCGAACACCACTTTTGCATAGAAATTGTCTGCCTGGGACGCCGTTGAGGAGCACTGAAGATTTACCAGAGGAGAAAATAGATTTGATCCAGGAAAGCCACTTGTCATTGAATCCCATATTTTTCATAATCTTGAGCATAGCACCATGTTCAATGGTATCAAAGGCTTTGGCGAAGTCAAGTTTGAGTAGAACAATTTTTTTCTTGGAGACTTGGCACTGATGGATATATTCGAAGGCCAAAGCAAGGCAGTCTTGTATAGTTCTTCATTTGATGAAACCATATTGGTTACAATGTACCAATTTGAGAATGAACTTTTGGAGGCGCTTAGCCAGGAGCTTGGTGATTATTTTGAGGCAGCAGTTTAGCAGTGTGATAGGCCGAAAGTCATTAACTGTCTCTGGTGAAGAAACTTTAGGTATTAATGTGATGAAACCCTCATTGATACTTTCTAAGTTTAAAGTCCCTTCATGGAATTGATCACAACGCCTGTAAAAATCCTCTTTGATGATGTGCCAGCAAGATTTAATGAAATGGCCCGTAAAGCCATCCGGACCTGGGGCTCTATCAGCTGGCATTTCTTTGATGACATCATCAATTTCTTGTTTGGAGAAAGGGGCAGTAAGCTGGTCCAAATCTTCTATTTTTTATGATATTAGGAAGATCAAATTTCATTTGATAGTTACCAGAAGATCCAAGCCTGTCTTTGTAGGTGTGGTAGATGAGGGCCTCTTTTCCAGCATGGTCTTCCACAATTGTACCATTATCAAGCCATAGAGTGGTTATGTTGTTTCTTCTGTATCGCTCAGAAGCAAGGGCTTTAAGAAATTTTGGATCTTCATCCCCAAATTGAACCCAACGAATGGTGCATCTCTTTTTCCAGTATTGCTTCTGATAATTTAACAACCGAAGTATGTGCTTTTTTAGGATTGTCCTAAAGTTGCATTCTGGAATTGATAAAGCCCTTCTATTTTCTCGACATCAAGGTCTGCCAGTGTGGAGTTTGAGTTTTCTATTGCAATGGTGAGTTCCGATATCTTTTGACTCCAGTGCTTGAGTTCATATCTTAACATTTTAAACTTGCGGTAGAGCACTATGGCAGCATTTGAAGAATTAACTGATCTATTCCAAACTTCAGAAACAAGTTCCATAAACCCTGGATGTTGCACCCAGAAAGATTCAAACCTGAACAGATTGCTTTTTGGTATTGATGTTTCAATGGTGACTACACAAGGAATGTGATTAGAGACTGGCTTCCCAAGGGGTTTTACCATGGTGTTTGGATATGATAGTGTCGAATTAGTGGAGGTGAGAAACCAATCAAGTTGTTCTAGCAAGGGCTCTTGCTGCATATTACTCCAGGTATACGCCCTGCCTTTAATTGGTAGCTCAATGAGCCCTTGTGATTGAATAAAATCATTGAATGTAATCATGTCATTAATGTTGCCACCTGGTTTATTGCGATTAGCAGGGCTTCGAATGTAATTAAAATCACCAATTAGGAGCCAATCTTCAGCAGTAGGAATGTTTAGGTGTAGAAGCCAGTTTGTGTAATCTACTCTAGGGTCACCTTGATAGGGTCCATATATATTTACAAGAGTCCATTCTTGGGCCGATTGTGTGGATTTGAATTTAATTACCATGGCGAATTCTTCTTCAATAAGTACCGTAATAGTGAAAATGGAGCTATTCCAAATGGTTACAATACCTCCAGAGGCCCCACGAGAAGGAATGTAAGAAAATTTATCAAATCTTTTAGGACAGCAGGATTTAATGAACATATTATCAATAGAGGGATTTTTGGTTTCTTGCAAGAAAATCACAGTACGGCCACTAGAGGAAATAGCGTTCGATAAAGCCAAAAGTTTAGGGTCTGAGTTCAGGCCCCGAACATTCCAACAAAGTATGTTCCAGTTCGAAAGAAGGACCATTTAAAAGCTAGAGTAAAAGAAAAAGAAATTAAGCATTGGAGGGACCACCCTCCTGATCAGCAAGAAGCACATCTTCTGAGAGTTCTTCAGGAGGAATGGCACACCGGAGGGAGCCAATCTGCTGGATTTCAGTGATTGACATTGGTGGGGGCACTTCAGCAGACTGTTCCTCAGACAGTTCAGATATAACTACTTCAGAGGCCACATTTCGGATCACCCTTGGTTTAACTTTGGAGGTCTTGGTCTTGCTGTCAGTGATGAGAGGCACCTTAAATCCATTGTACTTATTGGAGCGACTGCTGCGACGAACCTGCGTGACAGTGATTGGGGCTTTGGATTTACCACATCTGCCCTTATGCACTCCAACAAAGGAGTCACCGAGCACAGAACCTGAACCAGAGAGCGCCAAGCCATCACAAGGTGCCATCAAATCCTCATTGAGTTTAGTAATAGTAACAGTGCTGGCCTGAATATTGGGGGATTCATTAGTGGCAATGGTCCAAAGCTGTGTGGATGAGCTATAAGCACCCGCATCATCAAAAGAGGTGACAGTAGCAAAAGCATCCAACTGTCCATCTTTAGTAGTGGTCACAACTAACTTAATATTCAGGTTTGCCGGTCTAATACCATAACCATGCGCCCAAGGTCCAAAGGTGGCCAAAGTAGGCATGATCTTGCTTGATGGAAAGTTGGTAACATGCACATATGACAATGGCTCATTCGAAAGCATGGAGTTGATCACCTCATTATTAGGAGAGAAGCTAATGTTGATACCAGCATTTGAGACCTGCAGGTTGAACTGAAGTTGCTGCAGGGGAGATGCAGGGCCTGAAGAGGTCTCTGCAGAGTTGTTACTGACAACCAAATCCTGAGTGGAAGCAGAACTGAAGACCAAAGAACTGCTTCGCTGCAAGGCCTGCATGATGTTAACCGGGACAAGAACCATGGCCTCAGACTCAGAACTAGAAGCAGAGCTGCTCTGAAGAGAAATAGAATCATTCCATGCAGCAGCAGGACTATCTTGTCGATTATCAGGTGGGTGGATACCATCTTGAACTTGCAACCCTTCATTGGCTAACCATTCTTGGAAGTTATACAGAGCAGGTGGTGCCTGTGGTGGGGAAGCTGGCCATTCACCCCAGTTTGGCTGGAATTCTACCTCCACATTCTGCAAACCTTCACCATCATTGACTGCTTCAGCATTGTTAGCCGCCCCTTGCTGTGCAATTCAATTGTTGAGCTACAGCTGATAGAGCTGCTCTGCCGTAAGCTCATCACCATACAGAGGATGTGGAATACCATTGTCAGGTGGAGGATCTTCTCCAGCAGGTGGAACTTTAGGCAGATGCGCGTTCCAATTGCTACTACGCAACATGGTGACACAAACAGTCCAACAGTGTCTATCTCCACCCAACTGACGGATCACCAAGCTTTTTGGAACCATACGAAGGCTTATGACTTTGACACGGACCAGAACAAATTTCCTGTCACCTCTAGGATTGTGCCAATGCATGAGACTACCAAAACTATCCACAGATCTATGCAGGTAATGATAAGTCTGATAATCATAGGGGAAACTGATAACCAACAAGTATAGGGGATCACAACAGTTTTCGAGGGTAGAGTATTCAACCCAAGTTTATTGATTCGACACAAGGGGAGCCAAAGAATATTCTCAAGTATTAGCAGTTGAGTTGTCAATTCAACTACACTTGGATAACTTAGTATCTGCAGCAAAGTATTTAGTAGCAAAGTAGTATGATAGTAACGGTAACAGTGGCAAAGGTAACAGTAGCAGTTTTGTAGTGATTGTAACAGTAGCAACGGAAAAGTAAATAAGCAAAGAACAATATGTGAAAAGCTCGTAGGCATTGGATCGGTGATGGAGAATTCTGCCGGATGCGATTATTCATGCAACAGTTATAACATAGGGTGACACAGAACAAGCTCCAATTCATCAATGTAATGTAGGCATGTATTCCGAATATAGTCATACATGCTTATGGAAAAGAACTTGCGTGACATCTTTTGTCCTACCCTCTCGTGGCAGCAGGGTCCTAACGGAAACTAAGGGATATTAAGGCCTCCTTTTAATAGAGTACCGGACCAAAGCATTAACACATAGTGAATACATGAACTCCTCAAACTACGGTCATCACCGGGAGTGGTTCCGATTATTGTCACTTCGGGGTTGCCGGATCATAACACATAGTAGGTGACTATAGACTTCCAAGATAGGATCAAGAACTCACATATATTCATGAAAACATAATAGGTTCAGATCTGAAATCATGGCACTCGGGCCCTAGTGACAAGCATTAAGCATAGCAAAGTCATAGCAACATGAATCTCAGAACATAGTGGATACTAGGGATCAAACCCTAACAAAACTAACTCGATTACATGATAAATCTCATCGAACCCATCACCGTCCATCAAGCCTACAATGGAATTACTCACGCACGGCAGTGAGCATCATGAAATTGGTGATTGAGGATGGTTGATGATGACGATGGCGACGGATTCCCCTCTCTGGAGCCCCGAACGGACTCCAGATCAGCCCTCCCGGGAGAGTTTAGGGCTTGGCGGCGGCTCCGTATCGTAAAATGCGATGAATCTTTCTCTCTGATTTTTCTCCCCGAACACAAATATGTAGAGTTGGAGTTGAGGTCGGTGGAGCTCCAGGGGGCCCACGAGGCAGGGGGCGTGCCTCCCATCCTCGTGGACAGGGTGTGGGCCCCCTGGCCTTGATTCTTTCGCCAATATTTTTTATTATTTCCAAAAATAATCTCCGTGAAGTTTCAGGTCATTCTGAGAACTTTTGTTTCTGCACAAAGATAACACCATGGCAATTCTGCTGAAAACAACGTCAATCCGGGTTAGTTCCATTCAATTCATGCAAGTTAGAGTCCAAAACAAGGGCAAAAGTGTTTGTAAAAGTAGATACGACGGAGACGTATCAACTCCCCCAAGCTTAATCCTTTGCTTGTCCTCAAGCAATTCAGTTGATAAACTGAAAGTGATAAAGAAATTTTTTTACAAACTCTGTTTGCTCTTGTTGTTGTAAATATGTAAAGCCAACATTCAAGTTTTCAGCAAAGATTCTAACTAACCATATTCACAATAACACTTAGGTCTCATGTTTACTCATGTCAATGGCATAATCAACTAGCGAGCAATAATAATAAATCTCGGATGACAACACTTTCTCAAAACAATCATGATATGATATAACAAGATGGTATCTCGCTAGCCCTTTCTGAGACCGCAAAACATAAATGCAGAGCACCTTTAAGGATCAAGGACCGACTAAACATTGTAATTCATGGTAAAAGAGATCCAGTCATAGTCATACCCAATATAAACTAATAGTAATGGATGCAAATGACAGCGGTGCTCTCCAGCTGGTGCTTTTTAATAAGAGGGTGATGACTCAACATAAAAGTAAATAGATAGGCCCTTCGCAGAGGGAAGCAGGGATTTGTAGAGGTGCCAGAGCTCGATTTTGAAATAGAGATAAATAATATTTTGAGCGGCATACTTTCATTGTCAACATAACAACAGAGAGATGGCGATATCTTCCATGCTACACACATTATAGGCGGTTCCCAAACAGAATGGTAAAGTTTATACTCCCCCTCCACCAACAAGCATCAATCCATGGCTTGCTCGAAACAACGAGTGCCTCCAACTAACAAGAGTCTCGGGGGAGTTTTGTTTGCAATTATTTTGATTTGGTTTGCATAAAGCATGGGACTAGGCATCCCGGTGACCAGGCATTTTCTCATGAGTGAGGAGCGGAGTCCACTCCTCTTGAGAATAACCCGCCTAGCATGGAAGATACAAACAGCCCTAGGTTATACATGAGCTATTCGAGCATGCAAAACAGAATTTCATTTGAAGGTTTAGAGTTTGGCACATACAAATTTACTTGGAACGACAGGTAGATACCGCATATAGGAAGGTATGGTGGACTCATATGGAATAACTTTGGGTTTTAAGGGATTGGATGCACAAGCAGTATTCCCGCTTAGTACAAGTGAAGGCTAGAAAAGACTGGGAAGCGACCAACTAGAGAGCGACAAGAGTCATGAACATGCATTAAAATTAATAAACATTGAGTGCAAGCATGAGTAGGATATAATCCACCATGAACATAAATATCATGAAGGCTATGTTGATTTTGTTTCAACTACATGCGTGAACATGTGCCAAGTCAAGTCACTCGAATCATTCACAGGAGGATACCACCCTATCATACCACATCACAACCATTTTGATAGCATGTTGGCACGCAAGATAAACCATTATAAACTCCTAGCTAATTAAGCATGGCATAAGCAACTATAATCTCTAATTGTCATTGCAAACATGTTTATTCATAATACGCTGAATCAGGAACGATGAACTAATCATATTTACAAAAACAAGAGAGGTCGAGTTCATACCAGCTTCTCTCATCTCAATCAATTCATCATATATCGTCATTATTGCCTTTCACTTGCACGACCGAACGATGTGAATAATAATAATAGTGCACGTGCATTGGACTAAGCTGGAATCTGCGAGCATTCAGTAAACAGGAGAAGACAAGATAATATGGGCTCTTGGTTAAATCAACAATAATGCATATAAGAGCCACTTCAACATTTTCATTAAGGTCTTCTCCTCTCGACCCCCAAAGAAAAGAAAAGAAATAAAACTACTTACACGGGAAAGCTCCCAACAAGCAAAAGAAGAACGGGAAATCTTTTTGGGTTTTCTTTTTAATTATTACTACTACAGCAAGAAAATAAGCTAGCTAAAAGCTACTACTAATTTTTTAGTTTAGTTTTTCTTAAAGTTTATCAAACACACAAGAAGAAAGGATAAAAAGGAAAATAAACTAGCATGGATAATACAATGAAAGAGTATGAGCACCGACATCTAGCAATGAGTGTGTAAACATGAATGTAATGTCGGTGAGAAATACGTACTCCCCCAAGCTTAGGATTTTGGCCTAAGTTGGTCTATGGCCACGGCTGGCCTGGCGGATTTCCAAATTTATAGTTGGGGTCGTACCGAGAAGAAGCCTCGGGTTGCCACTGGTTGGCAACCGCCTCCGGATTCCACTGGTAAACAGACTGGCGTGGGGGCACAAATTGTGGTTCCGGATCTGGCTCTGTAGCTGATGTGGGGTTCCGGTAGGCGTGAATGGCCTCCAGCGGAACAATGTACTCGCCTGCAGTTAAATCAAACAAGGAAGGAGCAGGCAAGGTAATAGTCTCACAGTGATTTTTATCAAATAACAATCTATAATTAAGCTCCTTTTTCCTGTTCTTAACAATGAAATCGTGTGCAATCATACTCTTGTAATCTAGAAGAACAGTAGGCAACAATTTTTCTTCCTTCTCATAATGCCTAATAGGCTCTGTTGGAAAAGGCAGTGCCTACGAAGTTTGCTAGCCAATGTTTGGATGAGTTTGATAATTTTATGGTTAAGCAAGAAGACTTCAATGCTTATTTTGGTAGGGAATTAAAACGCAATTCTTATATGCTTGAACACTTGAGTGATTATATGTCTAGAGTTAAAGTTGAATTTAAACTCATTAGTAAACATGCTTCCATGGTTACTACTGAAGTAGAACAAGTACTTGAAGCTCAGAATGATTTGCTCAATGAATTGAATAGTAAGAATAATGACTTTGCTGTTAGAGTTGCAACTAGAGGAGGTAAAGTGACTCAGGAACCTTTGTATCCTGAAGGTCACCCTAAGAGAATTGAGTAGGATTCTCAAAGAACTAATGTTGATGCACCTAGTCCTTCTAAGAGGAAGAAAACAAAAATGATAGGACTTTGCATGCTTCTAGTGAACCTGCTGTAGACACACCTGAGAATCCCAATGATATTTCTATTTCTGATGCTGAAACACAATCTAGTGATGAACATGAACCTAGTGATAATGTTAATGATGATATTCATGTTGATGCTCAACCTAGTAATGATAATGATGTAGAAACTGAACCCGCTGTTGATCTTGATAACCCACAATCAAAGAATCAATGTTATGATAAAATAGACTTTGTTGCTAGGAAGCACGGTAAAGAAAGAGAACCATGGGTTCAGAAACCCATGCCTTTTCCTCCCAAACTATCCAAGAAAAAGGATGATGAGGATTTTGAGCGCTTTGCTAAAATGATTAGACCTATCTTTTTGCGTATGCGTTTGACTGATATGCTCAAAATGAATCCTTATGCCAAGTATATGAAAGAAATTGTTACAAATAAAAGAAATATACCGGAAGCTGAAATTTCCACCATGCTTGCTAATTATACTTTTAAGGGTGGAATACCAAAGAAGCTAGGAGATCCAGGAGTACCAACTATACCATGCTCCATTAAAAGAAACTATGTTAGAACTGCTTTATGTGATCTTGGAGCCGGTGTTAGTGTTATGCCTCTCTCTTTATATTGTAGACTTGATTTGAATAAGTTGACACCTACTGAAATATATTTGCAAATGGCCGATAAATCAACTGCTATACCTGTCGGTATTTGTGAGGATGTGCCTGTTGTGGTTGCAAACGTTACTATTTTAACGGACTTTTTTATTCTTGATATTCCCGAGGACGATAGTATGTCTATTATTCTTGGAAGACCCTTTTTGAATACTGCAGGGGCTGTTATTGATTGCAACAATGGCAATGTCACTTTTCAAGTTAATGGTAATGAGCATACGGTACACTTTCCGAGGAAATAACCTCAAGTCCATAGTATCAATTCTATTGGAAAAATTCCATCGATTATTTTTGGAGGTTTTGAATTTCCTCTTCCTACCGTCAAGAAGAAATATGATATTCTTATTATTGGGGACGTCCATATCCCCGTTGAGGTAACATAGTGTTATTCGAAATTTCTCCGGTTCCATGTTATTCGGAATGAGTTTGTTAACAAGACTTGATCAACCTTGTTAGTGGATTCCTTTTGATGAGCATGAGATGGATGAAGTTAGAAAGCCCGACCTTCTGTACCCTCCTTTTACTTTCTGTTATTTAGTTGAAATAAAGCAAAAATAGTATTTTTCTGTCTGTTTTCTGATTTATCCGTGAAATAAAAAATACCCCAAAAATAAAAGTTCTCCAAATGCCCTGAAATTAAAATATGATTTTTTCTAGAATATTTGAGAATATCTGGCACTGAGAACACAGCAGGGGGAGCAAGCACCTGGCCACGAGGGTCCAAGGCGCGCCCACCCCCCTGGGCGTGCCCCCTGCCTCGTGGGCCCATGGTGGCTCCCCTCCACTTATTCCAGCCACCACACACTCCTTCTTCCTCCCAAAAAATCACCAACCAGCTCAAGCACAAGTTCTAGCTCATTTTGCTGCGATTTTCGATCTCCTTGCTCAAAGCACCTCTCACAAAACTGCTTTGGGGGATTGTTCCTTGGTATGTGACTCCTCCAATGGTCCAATTAGTTTTTGTTCTAGTGCTTTATTCATTGCAAATTTTTGCTGCCTAGGTGACCATGTTCTTGAGCTTGCATGTCAAATGTATATGGTCCCAAGTAGCTCTAATGCATGATATAGTCTCTAGGCACTTGTGGGAGTAGTTGCTATCAATTTTGTTGAGTTTGGTTCACTTTTATTTGAAGTTACTAAAAATTTCAGAAATTTTCAGAAAATAATGAAGAGATTTTTGAGGGGCTCTTCGAGCCGAAGCTCGAAGGATAAGCAAAGTGAAGAAGAAGAGAGGCCCAAGTATAATCTCCCTCGCATCGCAGAAGTTCGGCCGTGTGAATGGCCTTGTGATGATTTCTTGAGAGCAGTCGGCATTTATGATGATTTCTTTGAATTGGCTAAGAATGCAGGCCTCACCGACTTCCTCCACGACCAACGCGAACAGTATCTCTTACTCACCAATATCTTTGTGCAAAATTTTCATTTCCATTCTAGGAGGTCTCCACCTTCGGTGGATTTCTATTTATATGATGGGTATAAGGAGATGACCCTTCGTGAATTTTGTGAGGTTTGCAAGTTGCCTTTTCTGGGCAGCATAGAGAAACCACATCGTGACGATGTGGAGGGGTTTATTGATACAATTGCTCTAGGGGAAACTAGGAAAGTTTCCGATGCAAGAATCACTAGCATACATTTTCCTGTTTTACGTTACTTTGCATTATTTGGTAGTAGATTGGTCGCGGAAACTGTGGCAACCTAAGTGCCCTGATATTGTTATTTTGTGCCATGCCTTGTTTCGTGATGACTCATTCAGTATGGGCGCTATTGTTGCAAAGCGGTTGAATCTTAACCGTACTAAGGGCCCCATCTTGGGAGGCATCTTCGCCTCGCGCCTCGCTGTATACTTTAACATACCTATTAGCAAGGTTGGAAAAAGCGGTAGGCGTAAGCGAGGCGGTTGGCCTTCGCCTAGTTCCTAGGCAGTGCCTAAGCACCCCAGGTGCGGCCTAGGCGATAATATAGTTTTTACTCATATTGTATTTGTGATTATTATATGGGTGTTGATATTAGTTTAGGGCATATAAATAAGTTAATTACCGTCTACTGCCATTGGAATATAACCCGTTTGGCATATCAGTGCAGTATGTGGCATGATTTCTTGCTTGAGTAGGCAATTCTTTGCTTCCCCTGCATAGACTTCCATTTATGCCCGAGGCGAGGCGTTTGGCCATTTCCTAGCGCCTAGGCGGGAGTTCAGCTTTATCATATCTATAGAGAGAATTTACCTTTACTACCTGTGTCGGGTTATCAAGACCATGCATTTCTTCAATAGGTGATGAATTAAGATCATATATTTCTTCAACAGGCGGTAAATTAAGACCATGTATTTCTTCAATAGGAGGTAAATTCTTAACATCTTCAGCTTTAATACCCTTTTCTTTTATAGATTTCTTTGCCTCTTGCATAACTTCAGGACTGAGAAATAGAACATCCCTTTTCTTCAGAGTTGGCTTAGGAGTAGGCTCAGGAAGTGTCCAATTATTTTCATTAGTCAACATATTATTCAATAGAATTTCAGCTTGATCCTCAGTTCTTTCCCTGAAAACACAACCAGCACAACTATCCAGGTGGTCTCTGGAAGCATCGGTTAGTCCATTATAAAAGATATCAAGTATTTCATTTTTCTTAAGAGGATGATCAGGCAAAGCATTAAGTAATTGGAGAAGCCTCCCCCAAGCTTGTGGGGGACTCTCTTCTTCAATTTGCACAAAGTTATATATTTCCCTTAAAGCAGCATGTTTCTTATGAGCAGGGAAAGATTTAGCAGAGAAGTAATAAATCATATCCTGGGGACTACGCACACAACCAGGATCAAGAGAATTAAACCATATCTTAGCATCACCCTTTAATAAGAACGGAAATATCTTAAGGATATAATAGTAGCGGGTTTTCTCATCATTAGTGAACAGGGTGGCTATATCATTTAATTTAGTAAGATGTGCCACAACAGTTTCAGATTCATAGCCATAGAAAGGATCAGATTCAACCAAAGTAATTATATCAGGATCAACAGAGAATTCATAATCCTTATCAGTAACAAACATAGGTGAAGTAGCATAAGCAGGATCATATTTCATTCTAGCATTCAAAGTTTTTTGTTTCATCTTAGCTAATAATTTCTTAAGATCGCTTCTATCATTGCAAGCAAGAAAGTCTCTAGCAGTTTCTTCATCCATAACATAAGCCTCAGGCACAACAGGCAATTCATATATAGGGGGAGAATCTTCATCATCACTTTCATCAATATTATCAGTTTCAATAATTTCATTCTCTCTAGCCCTAGCAAGTTGTTCGTCAAGAAATTCACCAAGTGGCACAGTAGTATCAAGCATAGAAGTAGTTTCATCATAAGTATCATGCATAGCAGAAGTGGCATCATCAATAACATGCGACATATCAGAATTAATAGCAGAAGCAGGTTTAGGTGTCGCAAGCTTACTCAAAACAGAAGGTGAATCAAGTGCAGAGCTACATGGCAGTTCCTTACCTCCACTCGTAGTTGAGGGATAAATTTTAGTTTTCTCGTCTTTCAAGTTCTTCATAGTGACCAGCAGATATAAATCCCAAGTGACTCAAAGAATAGAGCTATGCTCCCCGGTAACAACGCCAAAAAATAGTCTTGATAACCCACAAGTATAGGGGATCGCAACAGTTTTTGAGGGTAGAGTATTCAACCCAAATTAATTGATTCAACACAAGGGGAGCCAAAGAATATTCTCAAGTATTAGCAGTTGAGTTGTCAATTCAACCACACCTGGATAACTTAGTATCTGCAGCAAAGTATTTAGTAGCAAAGTAGTATGATATTAACGGTAACAGTGGCAAAGGTAATAGTAGTAGTTTTGTACTGATTGTAACCGTAGCAACGGAAAAGTAAATAAGCGAAGAACAATATGTGAAAAGCTCGTAGGCGTTGGATTGGTGATGGAGAATTATGCCGGATGCGATTATTCATGCAACAGTTATAACATAGGGTGACATAGAACTAGCTCCAATTCATCAATGTAACGTAGGCATGTATTCTGAATATAGTCATACGTGCTTATGGAAAAGAACTTGCATGACATGTTTTTTCCTACCCTCCCGTGGCAGCGGGGTCCTAACGGAAACTAAGGGATATTAAGGCCTCCTTTTAATAGAGTACCGGACCAAAGCATTAACACATAGTGAATACATGAACTCCTCAAACTACGGTCATCACCGGGAGTGGTCCCGATTATTGTCACTTCGGGGTTGCCGGATCATAACACATAGTAGGTGACTATACACTTGCAAGATAGGATCAAGAACTCACATATATTCATGTAAACATAATAGGTTCAGATCTGAAATCATGGCACTCGGGCCCTAGTGACAAGCATTAAGCATAGCAAAGTCATAGCAACATCAATCTCAGAACATAGTGGATGCTAGGGATCAAACCCTAACAAAACTAACTCGATTACATGATAAATCTCATCCAACCCATCACCGTCCAGCAAGCCTACGATGGAATTACTCACGCACAGCAGTGAGCATCATGAAATTGGTGATGGAGGATGGTTGATGATGACGATGGCGACGGATTCCCCTCTCCTGAGCCCCGAACGGACTCCAGATCAGCCCTCCCGAGAGAGTTTAGGTCTTGGGGCAGCTCCGTATTGTAAAACGCGATGAAGCTTTCTGTCTGATTTTTTCTCCCCGAACACGAATATATTGAGTTGGAGTTGAGGTCGGTGGAGCTCCAGGGGGCCCACGAGGCAGGGGGCGCGCCCTGGGGGGCAGGCGCGCCTCCCACCCTCGTGGACAGGGTGTGGGCCCGTGGCCTTGATTCTTTCGCCAATATTTTTTATTATTTCCAAAAATAATCTCCATGAAGTTTCAGGTCATTCCGAGAACTTTTGTTTCTGCACAAAGATAACACCATGGCAATTCTGCTGAAAACAGCGCCAGTCCAGGTTAGTTCCATTCAAATCATGCAAGTTAGAGTCCAAAACAAGGGCAAAAGTGTTTGGAAAAGTAGATACGACAGAGCCATAGGTGGTGAGCCGCACATAAATACAGAATCCACAGGGATGCTCAGCTTGATTTTAGTGGAACTGCACAAAATGTTCAGATGGTTCGTGTCCTCCATAATACTTCATCATGCACAATACATCGAATGGTTCTCTAATCATTCGTTGTCACCTTGAGCCACCGGACTATCAGGTGACAAACTGATGACAAACCCTGCCTGTTCCACAATCATAGGCATTACACATTTTGAATGGGAAAAGCTTGTCAAAGTTTAATAATTGATGTTAGCAAGAAGATATTAGTTTAATATATTGGAATTGGAAAACCTTGTCAAATTTTGCTCATTGATGTTAGCCAGAAGACATGCATTTGTTATTTTTGAGTGGGACACCCTTTGCTGTGAGCAACGTCGATCATTTTTTCATATTCCTGTCTTCAGTTCAGAAATATTTACTCTGCTGAGATGCATAGTCACATGAAGGTTGACTTATGTAAGGTATTTTAAGAGTTTGTTCTGAATGTCGTCTATGTAATGCCAGGCCTTGTGAGTTTGGTTGCAAAGTTGAGCTTGGAATGTTGTGGCATGCGGCATCACGAGCTGTTCACCGTGCCTCCTGAGAATAATGCTCCATATTGTTTTGCATGTTGAGCTAATGCTTGTGATTTGCATGTTATGAAGATCATCCTCTTCTGTTGTTTCTGTGCTTAAGAAGTTCATTGTCTTATGTTTCATTCATAGCCTATACGACAACTCGGGTAGGTTAGAGGTGAAACCATATGATCTTCCGACCAACTCATCATCTTAGGCCATGATTGGATCGTCGTTTTCCAACCAAAACCGCTTGTAGAACTGACGGTTATAAATAAAAGCAGATGGTCTCGGGCGAAGCACTTGGTTGGTCGATTTTGACTAGTAAAATATACACTAGTCTCTCAAATTACACGCGTAACACACTGGTTTTCATTATAGACCTCGGGCCCTCAGTTTCATTACGCCTGTATTTTATGTGTTGTTTCCGATGACGTGTAAATTACACTTGTATCTTAATACAGGTGTAAACTAAACCAGAGCTCCCAAGCGCGGCCTTACCGTTTCATGCCATCTCAGTCTCTCGAAGGTTCTTATAGTTGTCTGATGATCCTGGCTTCCTGAATGAGCAGCGGGCATTGTATCAGACCATCCGTAGGGCCTGTGAGGCCCTCTCCGTCGTCCTTCGAGTTGTTGTGCTCGCCGTGGTGCTGAGCATTGTCAACATGGTCAACAAACATGAGGATTTAGGACATGACTTTATTTTGACTGGATGACAGTAGGGACCCACTAGGGCCATAGCCATACGTACGCAAATGCCTCCTTATTATGTACAACTATAATTTTTTTGCTTCCTCCTGGTTTCCTGACATCACGGTCCCACACCATTGTCAACCTATGTAGTCAATAAATGAGAGAATTGCACAAGGAGCGGCCGACAGCTGGGACCAAGCAGCTCGAGCAGTATTTGTGTTTTTGAGGTGTGAGCAATGTAGAGTTTTTCTTGAGCGATGTTTTTGTTGTTGTTCAAAGGAGAGCAGGGTATTAACTGGGCGGGTTGTGGCCCGTCTAGCCCAGGCCAAATATCCAGCCCAGATATTATTATTTTTCAAGCTGAAAATGGCTAGCCCAGCTATACTTTTTTTAGGAATACCCAGGCAAGGTCAACTTGTTATTCTCCGCTCCGCTGGGCTGCAAATCTTTCCTAGGAGGATGCATTAGGCTTAACAAGAAAATGGGCTTTAAGAAATAATAAATGGGATGTAATTATAAAAACTGGGTAGTAACTATAAAAAATGCAACCAACACATAATTAGTTTATAAAATATTATTTTTGGATTTTGGAAATTTTAATTTCATTAATTGTTGCCGCGCAATGTTTCGTTGGATTTTTGCGTAATACTAATTTATATTGACATTGTATTTAATCTGACTAAAAATTTCGGGATAATATTTCGGATCCCATCAAAATGTGGGAAATTTTATTGAATTCTGTTTTGAACGGTTGGTTGAAATTATTAATCGTTGTCCTAGCTAGAAAATGGGCTTTACTTTTAACAAACTGTAAATGGGCTGTAGTAAATTCCATTAGAATTCGAAAATGGGTTGTACATTCTTACAAATCGCAAATGGGCTATAAGTTCTCTGCCACACACTTGTGGGCCTACTAAGTTGACGCGTCCCCTCAAAAAAAAGCAAGTTGACGCATATGCAAGGCTTTGTCAACTTATAGTCAACACACGGTTGTAGCAGCAGTGGCCGTTGGATGTCCATCCAACAGATGTCGTGCTTCTTCTTCAATCTCGGATATTCTAGCTTCAGCCGCCGAAAAAGTGATTCCTCCCCCTGACATCTGGGGCACGCCGTTTCGGAAGCTGACCTGTGGGCCTACTAAGTTGATGCGTACCAAGAGCTTTGTCAACTTAGTCAATATAAACGATTCTAGCTGCAGTGACCGTACGATGTCCATCCAACGGCTGTCGTGCTTCTTCAACCTCTGGTCTTCTTGCTCGAGCCGCCCAAAGCAGCGCCGGTCGTGCCGCCTGCTCTTGCCTCCCGTGGCCGGCCGTGCTGCCGCGGAGGCCTCACCGCCCCCTACTACTCCCACCGTTGGCCAGGCCATCCCTCTGCTCTTCCTGCTCCAGCCGCTCAAACAAGCACTGGTGGGACTGCCTGCTCCCTTCTCTCGTGGCCGTCTGTGCTGCCGCGCAGGCCTCACCGTCCCACCGTACTCCCATCGCTGGCCTAGCCATCCCTCTACTCACCCACACCTGCTGTTATTCTCCGGTGACGGCAGATGTACCAGTAAACCCTCGTACTCCCCTCTACACAGGAAACAACTGCCGAGTCTTCCCTGGCTCCGTGTCGTTCCCTTCCTAGGCCTCGCCCTCGTCCACCACCCTGTGCTCTCGGCGCGGCGTGGTCAACGAACGACATCCATCAGAAGTGGACTATATGGAGAGGCTGACAGCTCGGTCCATACGCAAGGAAATGCCGCCTTATTACGCGCAAAATAATGATTCCTCGACCTGACAGCTGGGACCCACCGGAAGGGCCTCCGTATTTCAAGAAAAAAACGCCCCCCTCGCTGACAGGTCGGACCCACAAGCTATAATTTCGCACGCAAGGAAGTGCCTCCTTATTACGCACAAAAAATGAATACTTCCCCTGCTAGCTGGGACCCACCATAGTGGGAGGCTGACTTGTGGGCCTACTAAGTTGACGGGGATGGAGGGCTTTGTCAACTTAGTCAATATGAACGATTCTAGCTCCATTGACCGTATGATGTCCATCCAATGGCCGTACTGCTTCTTCAACCTCTGGTCCTCTTTCTCCAGCCGTCCAAAGCAACGCCGGTCGTGCCGCATGCTCCTGCCTCCCGTGGCCGGCTGTGTTGCCGCGGAGGCCTCACCGCCCCATACTATTCCCACCACTGGCCAGGCCCTGCGGCGACGACAGCCTCACACCGTAGCCGAACCAGTGAACCCTCGTACTCCTCTCCATGTGGGCATCCACTGCCGCGTCTTCCCCGGCTCCGTGTTGTCCCCTTCCTAGGCCTCGCCGTCGTCCACCGCCTTGGTGCTCTCAGCGCGACGTGGTCTATGTGGTCAACGAACGACTTTAATCGGAAGAGTACTGTACGTGGAGAGGCTGGCAGCTGGGTCCACGGCCGCAGCAAGGAAGTGCCTCCTTATTACATGGAAAATAATGATTCCTCCACCTGACAACAGGGACCCACCGGACGGGCCACCGTATTTCGCAAAAAAAAACGTTTCCCCCTGACTGCTGGGACCCACCAGCTACATCTTCGCACGCAAGGAAGTGCGTCCATATTACGAGCAAAAAAATGATTCACCCCTTGACTGCTGGGACCCACCAGCTACATCTTCGCACGCAAGGAAGTGCTGACAGTCAGGACCCACCTGGTCGAAGCGTACGTAGCGTTGTCATTCTGCTCGCGAAAGTGTACGTACATACTGGTCGATTGGTCTGTCTGCAGGCTGCAGCGATGAACCGTGGTCGTGTAAGGAAGGGCACGTGTAATAGTAGAGGCGCACACGTAGCATGTCACGCAGTCCCGTTAATATCGTGTACACGTACGTACAGCTGCCAGGGTGCAAGAAAGTGAATATGGCCACGTATGTACATACGTGCGGGGTCTCGAACGCCTACTCGCGCATATGTACGGCTAGGGCTCGTGTACATGGCTGGGTCGGAACGGAGAAACTGCGTCATCGTCGTGTTCATGGGGAGGCAATGGAATGCGTCATGTTCATCGGGAGGCAACGGAATATGTCGTGTTCATCGGGAGCCAACCGGCTTGGATGGAACAACCGATGGAAACGAGGCCTGGCGTACCGCAGAACGGAGGAAACGGCCTTGTGTTCGACCGGCCACGGTCGAAACGAGATCCTGTTCATCGGGAGGGGTCTGGCGTACCGCAAAACGGAGGAAATGGACTTCTCTTGGACCTCCTACGGTCGAAACGGGGTCCTATTGATCGGGAGGGGTGTGGCATACCGCAAAACGGAGGAAACGGACTTGTGTTGGAGCGCTACGGTCGAAACGAGGGTCCTGTTCATCGGGAGGGGTGTAGCGTACCGCAAAACGGGACTCCATGGGATACTGTTCATCTTCACCATCGACCTCCTCCAGCCTCCACGGGCCACTGTTCATCCACCGTCGACCTCCTCCAGCCTCCACCTGCGATTGTTCATCCACACGTTCTTGTTCATCCAGCCTCCACCGCTCCTCCATCGGCTACTGTTCAACCAGCCCTCTCCATGGGGTCCTCTTCAACCACCCCTCCATGGGCTACTGTTCATCCAGCCCTCCACCGGCTACTATTCAACCAGCCCTCCACGGGGTCGTCCTGTTCATGCAGCCCTCCACGGGGTCCTGTTCATCCAGCCCTCCACCGGCTCGATCGATCGTGGTCCTGTTCATCCAGCGGCAATGGCCTCTACTACCACGGGGTCCCGTTCATCCAACCCCCCAATGGGAACTGTTCATCCAACCCCCCCCCACAATGCTCATTGTTCATCAAGAGGCAGCATCGATCGGCTTCAGTTAGCAGTAGTACCGAAGAAATTGCTCGATCGGGTTCAGTTAACAGCCATCGATCGATCGCTCGGGTTCAGTAATGCATAGCCTGCAGTAAAATCGATCGGGTTCAGTAGTCGAACGCCTCACACACACACGCGTACGTGTACGAGAGAAACGCGCACCACTCGGCCCCCGACCACCCACCGTAACCGGGAACTCCCTGATATTTTTGTCGCCCTCGCTTCTACCACGGTTTTTCCATCATGGACGGCCCAAAGAATGTCATGCAGGTGCGTCGCCGGCCCGCCCAGGATGAAAAGCCCATTTTCTGTCATGATTTTTTGTCATAGAAGTAGGAGCCCACCACATCTATGATGATATCGGGTTTTGTCACAATTATCGTCATAGAAGTGTCAAAAAAAATCGTTCGGCCCAAAATGTCACGGATGTGTCTTTTTTTTGTAGTGTGGCGCGTAGCATAGCAACGGTCGGATATTTGAGTATCAAATTCCTCAGGGCTATCATGTTCCTCACTTGTAGGCAATCCGCACTGGCAAATTCCTAACTCCTCAGTCAGAACAAGTTCCTCAGAGAACAGAAGATCTTCGTCTTTGTCACTGAAGAAATTGACTAAACTGTATGAGATTTCCAATGGCTTCACTCGAAAGGATTGGGTAGGTGTAGGATTTTGAGATGAGCATCACTTGGAAACTTTTCCTTAGTTTTACCTCGACCCCCTTTAATAGTACGGTGTTTCCTATGACTCAAGAAAGAGAAAATGAAACTACGAAAACAAAAGTCTTCACGCTTCATAATCCTCGCATGAATATCAAGTCTTCACGGTCACACCAATTTCTTCACTTTCAAAGTCTTCAAGAAAACCGAAGTCTTCATCTGAAGACATTCATTTTTAGGGGTCGACTTTCATCGTAACTATCAAACTCCTCATAGACTTATAGACCTGTGTACACTCACAAACACATTAGTCCCTTAACCTATAAGTCTTCAATACACCAAAATCACTAAGGGGCACTAGATGCACTTACAATCTCCCCCTTTTTGGTGATTGATGGCAATATAGGTTAAGTTTTCAACGGGGATAAACACATGAAGTGTAAATACTGATATTGAGGAATTTGATTGCAAGATATAGAAGAACTCCTCCTGAAGATGTGCATATTTGAGGAATTTGCTTTGAATAGCAAATGCACATTGTAGAGTAGAATCATGGAGATCTCCCCCTATATCTTGTAATTCATACACACATTTAACATATGATATGAAGAATTTGAAATCCATGATGAAATATGGTGTCTGATGAAATTCAGCATGTGTGCATTAACGAACTTGAGGAAATAGCATCCAGAGAACAGAGCAAAAGTATCAGACCACCATAGGACTTAAGTTTACAACTCGATCAACAAACACTTCAGAAGAGTGAGAGTTGCAACTTAACAAAAAAAATGCCCATATATAGAGACCCGCTTGAAGACTAACTCAAATTTCTCCCACTTTGTCATCGAATGACCAAAAGGGACGAAAAATGAGGACTAACGCCCCTGAAGAATATCATCATGATGTCGATGGAGGAGTGCCAGCGTTGTTGGGGTCGTTCATTGGAGTAGGGCCTGCCGCGGTGTCGTTCAAGTCTTCGGCTTCATCCATCTCACGCGATGAAGAATATTAACTGGCGACCAGGTGAGGAAGCTGAGACGAGTCAAATTCTTGTTGGAAGCCCATCTGCTTGAGATCTTCATCACCGTAGAGGCGAGACAATACGGCCCAAGTGCGATCAAAAACTTCATGTAGGTAGTAATGGTTCTTCTTCACAGTGTTTTGCGTGATAGTCATATTCTGAAGAATTGAGCCGAATTGACGCTTGACCCACCTGTGATTGTGATCGACCTTCTGATGAAGACTTAAGAGAAGTTCACGATCAATCACCACTCATGGTGCAGTGGCTTGAGGAATTTTCTTTGAAGCTTTTGCGGCAGAGTCTTGTGTGGCAGAGTCATTATTGGTGGAATAAGATGCAGCTTTGCGAAACCGTCCATCCAATGGACGAGTGCCTTCGTCTAGAACAGCAGCCTTGCCCTTCTCATCAGCTGAGGAAATGGTCCTTTTGAGGACTTCAATCGGGGGCAAATAGCTGAGATGATTTTGAAAATCACCCTTGTAATGAATTGAAGACCTTTATCTGATGAATCTCATAATCCAGAGAGCATAAGGCTTCAACTCAAAAGGTGACAAAGCAGCATTGGCCAAAGTCCTCATGAAGAAATCATGGTAGTTCATAGGAATACCATGTATGATATTGAATAGCATATTCTTCATTATGCTAACAACCTCTTCTTCATCAGAGTTGTGGCCCTTGATCGGACTAAGGGTTTTGGTCAAAATGCGGTATATTGTCCTTGGCACATAGAGCAATTCCTGACAAGGAATGTGGTCCTTGGGGCTTGACCAGGCTTCAATGGCTTCATCAGCACTTGCATCAGATGATTTGAAAGTTCAGGTTCAGCATAGATGAGCCTTCCACCTTCAGTGGGAGGACTGACTGGGACGACATGAAGCAATTCAGAGGCCGGAGCTTTGTAGTGAGTGTTTTCGGTCATCCACTCAAGCACCCATGAATTCACATCTTCAACATTGCCAGTGATGTGCAGCGTGGCGAAGAATTGAAGAATGAGTTCTTCATTCCAATCGCAGATGTCGGTGCAGAAGTTGAGCAGCCCAGTGGCATGAAGAACACTGAGGACTGGGTTGAAGCACGGAAGATACTCCATATACACATGAGGAATTTGCTCATTGTCAAAGATCTTGTCCTTATCAAACAACAGCGAGGAATAGAAATTCATCTGGCTGGCAGTCCAAAAATGCTTGCGTCGAAGGCGAGTAGAGTCATATGGATTGTAGTTAGAGAAGAAATGATGCTCAGCAAAGAAGTCATCAGCTTTGAACTTTTGCTTCTTGGTGTGAGGATTCTGTGGCTTGGGCTGAAGATTTGCAGTGGAAGTCCTCACAGCCTCTTGACGCACAGTCTCTGGAGCCACAGGCTGAGGAATTTTAGGAGTAGTTTCATCAGCAGCAGCCTTGGCCTCCATTTCTTCAGCACTAGCGGCTGGAACTTCTTCTAGAATAGAAAGAAGTGAAGCTTGACGTTCTTCAGAGCCCGTATGAATTTCTTCTGTTTGGACCGAGGATTGAGGAAGTTGATGCAGAGGAGTACTCAGTGGTGAATTGGGGTGATGACTTTCCCAGTAGCCATCATTCTGAATAGGAGTGGTTGACCCAATATCCACATCTTCATCTTCTTCATCAATTTCTTGAACGCCTGCCTCTTCAACTGTGAACTGAGGCATGGGAGATGATACCAGTGGGGTTGAAGGTATATTATCCACTTCAATTTCTTCATCCAACTGCTCTGACGAAGCAGCAGAAGGATTTTCCTCATCCGAGTCGCTGGGAATAACATATTCCTCACCAAAGGGAACAATCTCCTTTGATGGCATGCTTGATATCGGAACAACATCAATTGGGTTTGCATAAGAGCTCGTCAAAGTCTTCACTTTCTTAGGAGCTGAAGACTCTGAGGTTGATGATGTTTTCCTTTTCTTCACAGCTGCTCGCTGCGCAGCTTTGGTCTTCTTTGCTTCTGATGTAGAAGGAATGTTGATGCTTTTCAGCTGTGATGATGTGGCATGAGGAGCAGACGAAATTGGTTCAATTTCTTCAGGCGCAACTGATGTAGTTGCCCTAGCATGTTCAGTTTCCTCAGGCGCAGTAGCAGATGCTTCAACTGGCCTGGTTTGTTCTTCAGGCACAACATTGGAGGTTGCCCTGGCAGTTTCGTCAGAGGCTGGAATTTCTTCAGCAGCCCGGGTGCTCACATTTTCTTCAACAGCCTGATTGTCATCAACTGTGCTTGCATTTTCTTCAGTAGGCTAAGCAGATGACTCAGCCTGAGGAATTTCTTGCTGCGATGAAGCTGCAACATTTGGAGTGGGTCCCTTGGTTGGCTTGACAAATCTTACTTTGGCTCCCAGCCAATCAGCATAGTATCTGTCAAATTCATCACTGAGTCCCTTGATTTCTGTTTTCAGAGCTACAAGTTCGTCAGGAGATAGCTTTAGAACATTGTTCTTTGGAAAGCGCTCTTTCTTGTACTGAGCTTTCTTCACCTTCCTCCCCTATTCAAATTTCCATTTTTCTTCATTTATGAAGGCCGTCAACATATGATTTTGGCCAGGAGTGAGGTTCAGATCAGGTAGAGGAGTGTTCGGATCCTTGTGTCATATGTTGATGAAGTCAAGGATCAACTTTGGATCCAACATGAGGGGCACAGCACTGCCTTTGGCTGCCTGTCTTTGATGATTTCAGCCAATTCTTCATCATCGGCTTCGTCTTCGCTTGACGGTACTTGAAAGGTGACCTGCTTCTTGTGAGGACTTGGCCATGTGCCTCGTCCAGCAGTGGCCTTTTTCTTCAGTAATGTTGGGCCAGTTGAGGACTAAGGAGGAGCGGAAGAACTTGCAGATGCTCCTGAAGCAATTGATATTCCAGTGGTCCTTTGGCAAGAGGCAATATGCGCAGGTGCCGAGGACTTTGCAGCAGTTTCTGAGGATTTTGTAGTGGGGACTGGAGCTGCTTTTAAGGATGTAGCTTGAGGAATAGGCCGTGAGGGTTTTGAAGCACTTGGCCATGAGGGCATTGCAGCTAACGAACTGGGCTTGTGAGTAGGCTTCTTTGGCAGGGCCTTCTTGGGCTTGCTAGCAGAGGCCTGAGCAGCGGCAACAGCGGAATCTTCATTGAATTTCTTCACTGCTTGTTTTTCCATTTTGGCCAACTTAGCTTGCCGCTTGGCCCATTCTTTTGGAAAATCCTCACCTCTTCTGATGCTAGAGGGATCAGCAACTTGTCCAGGTGCCAATGGAGGTCTTGGGCATGGAGGGTGTACGTCGAATTTCATCATGTACTTTGGAGTCACATATCTGTACTCCCTCCATTCTCTGGCCCATCTCCTCTCTATCCATTGTATGCACACCTTGCGCTGATTTTTGTTCTCCTTGCCATGCTTGGCTTCATCAGGAGTGCAATATTCCTCATAGATATCATCAGGGATTTAAAAAGCAATGTTTGCCTCAGGTCTCTTTCCTCCCTTCTGAGGTCTTTTGCCATCAGCCATTTTCTTCACTTGAGGATTTTGAACAATAGAATTTTCTGACGTGGTATGCAATTTGTCTTCAAGGAATGCTGCAAATGAGTCAAGTTGATGAGAACGTAGAGATTCAGTAGCGGACATGTTTACTTGTGAACAGAATATAGGTGCGAAGAACTTGGAGAGGTCATATGCGTTCTCAGAAATTTTTCAAAAGAAACAAGTTTGAGGAATTTGACCAGGGATGTCTTGAGGAATTTCACTAAGCATTCTTTGACTTAGGTTCCAGAGTTGTACAGATTGAAAATCCACACAATTGAGGAATCTTGAGGAAAAATGTTGCTTAGAGAAACAAAACAAGAACAGATGCAACTGTGGTGTTTAAGAGTGTGGAAGTTGAAGAATAAACACCTTTTGAAGATTTTGTGGAAATCATCAGAATCAACAAGGGCAGTAAAAATAGATTTTATTTACCCTTGACGAAGAACACAACGAACTGAGAGTATAAGTTGAGAAGTTCGTCCGTTCAGATCTTCCACGCCCTAACTTGGCGGCGGAAGACAACTACGGCGGTGGCGGAGTGAAGATTTCTACGGCCGGCGCGAGTACGACGGTGACGAGGTCGAGGCAGTGAAGCTCTTCCTCACTGGAGACGATGGAAGGTAGAGGCGGTGCTACGTCAGAGAGCTCGAGCGAGGGGAGTGAGATCGAGCGAAGTAAATGAGGTCTGAGGAGGGCGAGGGGTATTTATAGCCGAGGTGAAAAACCGCTCGTCCGAGGAAAATGGACGAACGTGCCCCTGACCCTTCTCATCCTAGTGACATGTGTCACCCATGTACTGTGAAGTGGAGATCGTGTTAGATCGTGGGTGAATAGAATAATCTCATCAAGGGATGTGGAACGTTTTGAGCGACAAAAGCCGAAAATTCAGTATATATATATATAGTCAATGAAGAACACAGTCAGAAAGAGTGAAGACTTTGCAAAGTTGAAGAATTTGAACAACTGAGGAATTTCAAAAAACTGAAGAAAAACTCAAATTGATGAGTTTAAACTTTGTTGGTGGCGTGACCCACCGTATAAGAATGATGATTTCAGACACCGCGTAAAATTGTCGTAGGGCTCTAAGAATCAAATTATTCGTTAATTCTTCACACTTAGAGGGTTAGTCTTCATTGATTGAAGAAAAACGTTACTTCGTGTGTTGCACATCTAAGTCATCAATTTTGCATAAGTGTTAGGATGTGTGTACTTTTCAAAGAACATTCGAAGATTCTAAGATATTTAGCGCTCACCGCAACTTGCTAAATCTCTTCTCATCCAAGGGCTTTCTGAAGATATCGGCTAGCTGTTCTTCGGTCTTCATGTGCTCAATAGAGATGTCGCCCTTCAACACATGATCTCGAAGAAAATGATGACGAATCTGGATGAGCTTTGTCTTCGAGTGCTGAACTGGGTTATGAGCAATTTTGATGGCACTCTCATTGTCACAGAAGAGTGGCACATTCTTCACATTGATGCCATAGCCCTTGAGGGTTTGCTTCATCCATAGCAATTGAGCACAGCATGAACCAGCAGCAATGTACTCACCTTCAGCAGTAGAGAGTGATACGCGGTTTTGCTTCTTCGAGGACCAACATACTAAGGACCGTCCGAGGAAATGGCATGTGCCTAATGTTGACTTGCGATCCACACGATCACCAGCATAGTCAGTGTCAGAATATCCAATGAGATCAAAAGCCAAACCATTGGGATACCATAATCCAAGTGTTGGAGTCTGAGCTAGGTATCGAAGAATATGCTTCACAGCCTTATGGTGTGATTCCTTCGGTTAGCTTGAAAACGGGCACACATGCAAACACTAAGCATAATATCTGGCCTAGATGCACATAGATACAATAAAGAGCCAATCATGGAGTGGTATACCTTTTGATCGAAGTCTATACCATTTTCTTCAGTGCATAGATGGCCATTTGTGGGCATAGGAATTTTGACGCCTTTGCAATCTTGCATGCCGAATTTCCTCAACACGTCCTTGAGGTATTTCTCTTGAGATATGAAGATGTTGTTGCGCTGTTGACGAATTTGAAGACCTAAGAAGAATTTCAATTCTCCCATCATAGTCATTTGATATTCCTCACTCAACATATAGGAAAATTTGTCATTGTAACGTTGGTTAGTACAGCCAAAGATAATATCATCAACATATATTTGGCACACGAATAATTCATCATCATAGGTTTTGGTGAAAAGAGTTGGGTCAACTGAACCGGGTTTGAAGCCTTTCTTCATAAGGAATTCCTTCAAAGTATCACACCATGCCCGAGGAGCCTGCTTGAGGCCATAGAGGGCCTTATTGAGTCTGAATACTTTGTCAGGATGCTTAGGATCTTCAAAACCTGGGGGTTGAGCAACATATACTTCTTCCTCAAGCTTACCATTGAGGAATGCACTTTTCACATCCATTTGATATAAGATGATATTATCATGATTAGCATAAGCAAGCAATACGCGAATAGCCTCAAGTCTAGCAACATGTGCAAAAGTTTCATCGAAATCAATTCCTTCAACATGTGTGTAGCCTTGGGCTACTAGACGTGCCTCTTCTTCGTGTTGGGGACATTCATATCCCCGTTGAGGTAACTTAGTGAATTACGAAAGTTCTTCTGTTTCAAGCTAATCGAAAGTGGTTGTTAATAAGACCTGATCAACCTTATTAATGAATCATTTTTGAGAGGTATGAAGTTGATGAATTTAGTAAGCACTACCTTTTGTCCCTACCTTTTGTTTTCTGTTTTTATTAGTTAAATAAATTAAAATGCCATGTTTTGTCTATTTTCTGAATTTCTCGTGCAATAAAAAATGACCCAAAAATAAAAGTTCTCAGAATGCTCTGAATATTCAATATGATTTTTTCTAAATATTTAACAATTTCTGGTGCAAATAATATCAAAGGGAGGTGCACCAGGTGGGCACAACCCACCTGGGCACGCCAGGACCTCCAGGCGCGCCCTGGTGGGTTGTGGTCCCCACATGGGCCCCCTCACTTATCTCTTTACACCACATCATCACTTACCTCCAGAAAAAATTCTCCATTGCTCTCTCTCTCTCCCATGTTCTTGCACTCAAACCCACAGATTTCAATCTCTTTGCTCGAAGCTCCATTTCTGAAACTGTTTTGGGGGATTGTTGCTTGGTATGTGACTCGACCGTTTGTCCAATTTGTCTTTTGCTTTAGTGGTTTACATTTTGAATAATTAGCTACGCTTGGTGCTGCTGTAGATGAGCTTGCATGTTGAATTCTTAGAGTTCTAAGTAGTTTGAATGCTTGCTATGGCCTCTGTGCATCCCTATGAGTAGTTGCTATAAATTTTGAGAAGTTTTGTTGAGAAAAGTTTGTGGACTAAAAATTTCAGGATTTTTTTCATAGGAAAAGGATGAATATCATTAGGAAGTTTGCTTCTAAGAAGAGCTCCAAGGGTGTTATTGGGGAGTCATCTGACACTGATCTCCATCCTCGGAGGTTGGCGGAGGTACGACCGTGCGAATGGCCGCACACCCAGTTCATGGAAGAGGCTGGAATCCTTCAGGAGTTCACACAATATGCTGCTAATGCCGGCCTCATCGACTTCATCGCAGCTGAATGTGAACAATATCATCTCCTCACAAACATCTTTGTTCAAAGTTTTACTTTCTTTCCTAGGAATAATCCCCCTAAGGTGCAGTTTAGTTTATATGCTGAAACCCGTCAGATACCACTAGCTTACTGAATTTTGTAACATATGCATGATCCCTTCTTGCGGGAGCTTAGCTGAGCCTAGGCCGACAGAGTTTGGGGCCTTTTATCGCACCTTGACAGTGGGAGATGAGAGAGGGGTGTCAGCTATCACTACCGCTGGCTTGCATTTTCCTGTTGTTCATTACTTTGCTCTTTTCATTGCAAAATGCTTGCTTGCTAGAGAGAAGGTGGGTGCACTCAGTTCACCAGACCTTGCTATTTTATGTCGTGCACTAGAGGGCGACAACACTTATAGCTTGGGAGCTATTGTGGCTCGTCGTCTCCACTTTAATAAGTCCAAGGGTAAAATACATGGTGGGATTTTCGCTACTCGTTTGGCAGCTCACTTTAATGTTGAGATACGCCCTCATGACTACCCTCTGACTAAGGTTTACCTAGACCACGCAGCCATGGAACACCATCATTTTTATTGCACGAGATTACCCTGCCATTCCTATTCCTTATAACCTGGTTTTTAGCATTGAAACTCGTGATATTATTCCATTGCCTGCTCCTGCTTTTTTTGATCCTGTTGCTAGGGGCAGATATAGGATTATGCCTGCAGACATCATCGCCTACCGGAACGATCAGGCTGCAGCAGAGGAGGAGCCTCAGCAGTGGGATGTGTGGAAGCCTGCTCCTTAGCACCTCAACTATTATCCAGGCTACTAATCGATTACCAAGTTAGGCCAAAAGCCTAAGCTTGGGGGAGTACGTGTTTCTCACCGACATTACATTCATGTTCACACATTTCAGTTCATTTGTCGGTGTTCACACTTTTTCATTGTATCATCCATGTTAAATTTATTTTCTTTCTTCTTGTGTGTTTGAAAAAACTTAGAAAAAACAAAAAAAAAGTTGTAGTTAGTTTACTTTCTATGCATGCTTAGTTGTAATACTAAAAAGAAAACCCAAAAATATTTCCTTGTTCTTCTTTTGCTTGTTGGGAGCTTTCCCGTGTAAATAGTTTTTCTCGTTTTTGCTTTTCCCTTTTATTTTCTTGTTCAAGAAAACCAAAAACTCAAAAAATATTTCAGTGTGTTTCTCTTAATTTCTTTTCTTTTTATACGAGTTGTACTGAGGAGAAGACCACAATGAAAATGTTGAGTCGCTTTCATGTGAATAATTGTTGATCTAATAAAGAGCCCATTTTACCTTGTCTTCTCCTGTTGAATAAAATGTTTGCAGATTCCAGCTTAGTCCATGGCACTCTTGCATTTATTATTTTCACATCGTTCGGTCGTGCAAGTGAAACGCAATAATGACGATATTCGATGAACTGGCCATGGCAGAGAGAAACGGGTATGAACTCGACTTGTTCTGTTTGTGTAAATATGTTTAACCTAGTATCCATGATTCAGCCCATTGTAATTAAACATGTTTGCAATGAAAATTAGAGATTATAGTTTCTCATGCCATGCTTAAGTAGCTGGGAGTGGATAATGATTTATCTTGGATATCAACATTGCGTTAAAATGATTATGATGTAGTATGATGATATGGTATCCTCCTCTGAATGTTCGAGTGGCTTGACTTGGCACATGTTCATGCATGTAGTTGAATCAAAACCAACATAGCCTCTATGATATATATGTTCATGGTGTCATATCCTACTCATGCTAGTGTCCAATGTTACTTATGCATAATGCATGTTCATGACTGTTGTTGCTCTCTAGTTGACCGCTTCTCAACCTAATTGCTAGCCTTCACCTGTACTAAGTGGAAATTTTGCTTATACATCAAAAACCTTGAACCCAAAGTTATTACAGATGAGTCCACCATACCTACCTATATACGGTATTCCCTGTCGTCCTAAGTAAATTTGCATGTGCCACCTCTAAAAAATTCTAATAAATATCCTTTTTGTGTGCCTGGATCGTTCATGGAGCGACAGGAGGTGGTCGGTATCTTCCATGCTAAGCGGGTTATTCTCAGGTCGAGTGTTTATTCACTCGCCATCGCACGAGAAAAGGGCGGTAATAGGGATGCCCAGTCCCAAAATGCAAACAGAAAAAGCTTACAAATAATCAAACAAAAACTCCCAATGGAGTCAGAACCTTTACTTTTATCGCTTGGGAACTGCCACTAGCGTGCTTAGCATGGAAGATATTGATAACTAATGGTCGTGAAGTAAATGAGAAGGGTGCATGTCGCAAAATATCATTTACCTCTGTTTTAAAAACTTGAGCTCTGGCACCTCTGCAAATCACTGCTTCACTCTGCGAAGGGACTATCTATTTAATTTTATGTTGTGTCATCACCTTCTAAAACAAGCGCCAGAACCTGAGAGCAATGCTGTCATGACTTATGCATTGTGTATAGCTAATGTTGGGTGCATAATGACTGGATCTTTTATACCATGAATTACAATGTTTAGTCGCTGCTTGAACTTTGGAGGTGCTCTGCATTTATGTTTTGCGGTCTTAGAAAGGGCAAGCGAGATACCACTATTGTCATATTATATCATGGTTGTTTTGACAACATGTTCTGTCTGAGATATCTTATTATTGCTCGCTAGCTGATTATGTCATTGATATGGGTTAATATAATCTTTAAGAGTTATTGTTGACATGGTTAGTTATAATGCTGGCTGAAAACCTGGGTGTTGTTTAAGATTATTTATGCAAACAAGAGCAAAAGAGTTCGTAAAAGTTTTTCTTTTTCACTTTCAGTTTATCAACTGAATTGCCTGAGGGCAAGCAAAGGTTTAAGCTTGGGGGAGTTGATACGTCTCCAACGTATCTACTTTTCCTTACGTTTTTCCTCTTGTTTTGGACTCTAATTTGCTTGATTTGAATGAAACAAACCCCGGACTGACGTTGTTTTCAGCAGAACTACCATGGTGTTGTTTTTGTGCAGAAATAAAAGTTCTCGGAATGGAACAAAACTTTGCGAGGATTTTTTATACAATAAATAAGAATTTCTGGAGCCAAGATCCACCGAAGGGGGCCACCTGGGTGGGCACAACCCACCAGGGCGCGCCCCCTGTCGGTGTCAAAACCGGCGGATCTCGGGTAGGGGGTCCCGAACTGTGCGTCTGAGGTCGATGGTAACAGGAGACCGGGGACACAATGTTTACCCAGGTTCGGGCCCTCTCTATGGAGGTAATACCCTACTTCCTACTTGATTGATCTTGATGAATATGAGTATTACAAGAGTTGATCTACCACGAGATCGTAATGGCTAAAACCCTAAAAGTCTAGCCTGTATGACTGTATCCATTTCTGGACTAAGCCCTCCGGTTTATATAGACACCGGAGGGGACTAGGGTTGTACAAAGTCAGTTACAGAGAAAGGAATCTTCATATTTGGTCGCCTAGCTTGCCTTCCATGCCAGGGAGAGTCCTATCCGGACACGGGAGAGAGTCTTTAGTCTTGTATCTTCACAGCCCATTAGTCCGGCCCATATCCAATAGGCCGGACGCCCGAGGACCCCTTAGTCCAGGACTCCCTCAGTAGCCCCTGAACCAGGCGTCAATAACGAGGTGTCCAGCGCGCAGATTGTCTTCGGCATTGCAAGGCGGGTTCTCCTTTCTGAATACTCCAAGATAGTCTTCGGACGAATGTGTCTAGATCTGCAACACAAGCCCCACAAGAGAATATAATATTTTACGAGTCCAATCTGCCGTGACATCACGCTTGCCAGGTCATTATTTCGAACCGTTTCCTGTCCTGCTGTTCCATGTTTCAAGGCGGGGTTTTTATTGGCACGTCTTGTCGAAGCAGAGATCGTGTCCCCTTATCACGGATTCTTATTAATACGAGTGTGGGTAACCCAACCGTTCCATTCGAAAGATTCCCTAGGAATAGGCAGGTTTCTAGGCTTAGGAGGAGGCGTTCGATACCCGTTGCCTTTTAAAGGAGCCAAGGGCCGTCTTTATTTACGCCAAACCTCTCCTCAGCCTCCTCAACCTCGAGTTCTAGCACCCAAGATTCGACTCCATTGCTTTAAGCTTCCCAGTCATGCCCGGATCCAGCCCACAGGGCCGATGGGTGGCTTCCTCTGTTATAGAGGAGGACATTGCGAAGCTTCGGGCAGCCAGATACCTGACCGTGGAGATCCCCCATAGGCTTCCTGTTCAAGGACATGTTATTCCGACTCCCAGACCTGGCGAGAGGGTCGTATTCATCTCTCACTTCCTCCGAGGGCTAGGGTTCGCTCTTCACCTCTTCGTCTCATATTTTATTACAGACTAGATTTCCATGATCTAGCCCTAGATTCTTTCCTCCATGTATCGGCGTTTATCATCGCGTGTGAGGCTTTCCTCTGCATTCCCCCACACTTCGGCTTATGGCTCAAGACCTTTAGCGTGAGGCCAAAGGTGGTCGATGCAAAACAAGCGGAGTGCGGTGGCGCTGCAGTGAGCAAGCTTACCAATATTCCCTGGCCAAAAGGCTCTTTCGCCGAAGCATCGAACCAATGGCAGCGAGAGTGGTTCTACGTCACCGAACCCTGCGGTGCCAAGTGGGCGGCTATACCAGCGTTCCGTTCTGGCCCTCCGTTACAGCTTGCATCATGGATCAATAAGGGGCTGGACTAGGGATCAGTTGACGAAGTGCAGACTCCACAGAGCCGCATCCGAACCCTCCTTGAGAAGGACATCGACCTTGTCAACGTGATTCAAGTAATGCTAGTCCGCCGAGTCCTGCCATGCTGGCATAGGCCTCTTCGCATGTGGGAGTTTAATCCGGAAGGACAACGGACCCCCCCCCCCAACACTTCTTCGGCACGACGCACAAAGGGATGTGGAAGTTGTTTTTCGGGAAACGGAAACAGTGTCCGGACACCACCGAGGACATCGACCTCGACTGCAACCATCCGGATACCTCGGTAAGCGCTCAATCCCTGAACACTTTGTAGTTAAGCGCGCCGTAATATGTTACTAAGCAAACTATCTTCTTCCAGGGCTGGGTAAAGAAAGCGGAGAGAATTTGGTGTCCGGCTCCCCTCCCCGAAGACTCCGCAGATCTCGTACTAACAAGGATGCTGGCCCCGGCACCGTATCAGATGCCTATGGAGGAGGACAAGGCGGAAACTGGGAGGACCAAAGGCGGTCCTCATCCCGAAGGTATACCGAACATTGTGCCCGGGGGAATCAAAATTCCCTTGTCTGAAGACAAAAGTGAAGGAGGAGTTAACGTCTCTTCGCCCCATGGTAAGAAAAGGGCTGCCTCTGAAGATTGGGAGAAAGAAGCTCCTAAGTGAGGCAAGGTGCCCCAGTCGGGCGGTTCGGGCATGGAGGATGGCGTTTTCGCACAGTCCCGTGATGAGGGCAAGCGTCCAGCCGAATCGTGGGTGGACCAGGATGTTTTCTTTAAACATATTCCGTTCCTTTCCTATTACCAGGGTAACTTCTAAAATATATGTTTTCGCAGCTCGGCAAATAATCTTCTTCACCAATCCTCTTCCTCGGGAGATCTTCTCCCAGAGATGATGGAAAGCGAGACACCTCCACCGGTCTCCTCGCCTAACAAGGCGGACGACTTTGAGGTGTCGTCCCGGAGGACCTCTCCTGATCAAGTGGTGCGAGGGGTGATGAAGATGCCGCCCAAAGGTGATACTTTGGTAGCCCAGGATCCAGGAGCCAACAATAAAGCCCCCGGACTGTCCGGTTTATAGCCGGAGACGACTCTGGGAACAGATGAGCGGGTCCCTTCGAAGGGCGGCCGTACTCCTACATCAGCTTTCGGAGGTCTAGAAGCGCCGGATATATTGACGAGCATGCTGCGACAGGCGTCCGTCTTGGTGGAACATCGTACCTTGATGGGTATGGTGGTTGAAAGGGTTCTGTCTGCGAAAAGCAGACTGAAAGAAGCCTACGCGAGCCTGCTAAGATGCTTCGAGGTTTGTGCTGAAAAATCTTTGAGTGTGTTTTATTCAAGAACTGTGCTTGTGTATAGGTAGTAGCCCCTAAGACTCTGATTGGCCTCCCAAGGGGGGTGATCAGAGGATCAATATGATAAGCCCAGGAAATAATGATTAAGTGGAACACAGGCTGTTACCCCTGGCAACTGCCCGGACTACGGAGGTTGCAGAGCTGCAGTAGAAGCTTGATGTAGGGGATGATGACCTTGCGCTTATTAACAGGCGGCTTGACGAGGTGCAAGGTATGTCTTCGGGGGGTTTCATTACATGCATGTGCCTAATTGATCATGACCCTAAGAATTTTATATTGAAATATGCATGACTGCAGATGGTGCCACCGCGGTCGAGATCCTTCGGGCTGAGCGGGCCTGGGCCAAGGAGCAGGCCCGGATTAATAGTGCGGCTGCCGAGAAGGCATCTGCCGAGCTAAAGGCCGAACAGGCTGCTCGGCACCAATGCAAGGAGAGAATATCCACGATGGTGCGTGAGCTAAAGGATGCCGCTAGCCGCTGTGAAATCCTCGAGAAGGATAATAAAGCAAAAATGGCCGATCTTGACAAGGCCTTGCGAGAGGCGGAAGAAGCGCGGTCCGAGTCTAGAGCGGCCCGGGAGGAGATCCGACAAGCTGGGGAGATCATGGCTGGGAAGCCCTTTTTATTGCAAACTAAGTTCGGTGATCCGAATTATGCTCCACTTAATAAAGTGTGGAGTTCTCCAGACGAACTGTTGGACTTGCCGAAGAGTGCTTCCGATGCGGCGCAGTTTTACAAGGCGCAAGAAGGGTATGCGACGGAGAAGCTTTTTTGGTCGCAGTTCGGTGCGTCAAAACGCCCACTATTGCTGAACGAACAGATGACCCAATGGGCCGAACTCCATAGACTATTCGGTTCTGCCATGAAGGACGCTGTGGCCGAACGAGCCAATTTCGGATAGTTATTTTGGTTTGGTGCGGCGACTTGCTGATGCGCTGCCGCGTATCGACGTCGTTAAGCGGTCGACGTGCATTGAAGGTGCACGGATGGCCTTTTCCCATGTCAAGACATACTGGGCGAAGATGAAGGCCACAGATGTTGCCACGAAGGTTCAACACAAAGGCAAGGACCATCACGCACCAGAGCATTATTTCGAGGATGTCCTGGAGGGTGCCCGCTTGATAGAGGGTCAATGCTCGAAAAACATGATATTCGAGTGAAATGTATGGGTAGTTGTAAAAGAGAATATTATGATAAGGCTATATATGTTAGTTTCGCCTAAAACTTTTGTTCCTCCTGTGCGGCCGTTTTTGTATTAATCTGAAAGTTTTCCAGTCGTCGGCTTCAGCCCCCTTGTATAAAGTACGGGGGTGTTCGGAAAAGCATTTGATCACTCTTAACCCAACGTCTTGGTCCATTAAGGAGGTGTCAATGCGGTGAACTATGCAATCAGACTATAGGGCGTTAACACTTTCACTTAGCCATAGGAGTTTTATAGGGGGGACTACAATATAGCCCTTGGTATGTGTACGGCTTATTCCAATATGGTGCGTTACATATATGACCTGAAGAAAAAGGTCCTTCGTATAATACAGAGGGAATCGCGAAAGATTCTGATAAGTCATCGAGTGGTTGACCAGCTCTCGCCGCATCATGACAGTCAATTTTCGGCTTTCTCTACTGAGGTGCTTGACCAGATGAACCGGAAGCACAATCGCAGTAGTTCTCCCTTTACTACCCTAGCCGATAGAGGGGAACGTAAGGTAGCAAGCACAGGAGCCGGGCAACCCAACTATTGACCCAAGACATGATTCAGAGCTGATGCATATAAGGCCAACTCGTGACGCCGAAGTACGCTATAAAGCAGTTCGGACTTGTCGGCAACTCATTTGTTCCCATACCGAGCCCCTGGCAAGTTATGCCGAGGTATGTGTGTGAAACAACCATAGGAGCCAAATTCAATTTTTTTGGAAAAAAGTGAATACTGAATGCGGATTTATGTTTACTGGGACCTGAGTGATATGCCAATATTTATTTTATAGATAACAAAGCCGCAACCCCAGCTATTTGACATGCCCGGGGTCGAAGGCGGAGGAAAAAGGCACATTACAGGCTCGAAATAGAGAGTGCGGTCTACAAAAAGTTGTTTTGGGCCTCCAGTCGCACGTCTGCGCCGCCTGTCCTTGGTGAGGGGACTCCTTGACGGAAATAGCCCCCTAGGTGAGTGTGCGGATCCGAACTCCGCTAGAGTCTGTTAGATGTTTAGCCTTTGCGTCACCTGTAGTAAAGGATAATGAAAAAAGAAAGAGTAATTAGAAAAAAAGTTACGGGAGTCACTACAAAAAAAATACACTTCCGTGATGATACGTGTTTGTCACAATAGGTCGCGTTTTTTGTCATGCATGTACATCCATGACAAATTTATGACAGAATCAAGATAGTCATACCTGTGCTGTCGTAGAAGTGTTCCATGACATTACCAAAATTATCATCACGGAAGTGTCCACTTCCATGACGATAAATCGCGCGTCACAGAAGTGCTTTCGTCAAGGGTGACTGACACGTGGCATCCACCGTAACGAAACGCTGTTAAGATATCGGGTCGGGTTTTGGATCCGATAACCCGTTAACAGCCCCGACCAATGGGGATTTTCCACGTGTAACATCATCATTGGCTGGAGGAAACACGTGTCGGCTCACCGTTGGGACAGATGTCATCCGCTCATTGGACCGAAGGCACCTATGATACGGCGACACGTGGCACGACCCAACAGAGGCCCATTCCTGTGAAAAGGCCGGCCCGTTTGACTTGGTCAAAAGGTGGCGGGCTGGCCCACGGAAAGCCTGTTAACGGCCTGTTCGCATATAGTCCATTTACAGCCCGCTAACCCAGGGCCCATTACGCCCTATCCGAATTAGGCCCAGTAGCGTCATCTGGGCCGTCCAATATGATTCAGCCCATTTTAACTTCCGGCCCATGTGTGGCTCATGACTTCTTTCGGCCCATATGAGGACCTTTGTAACTCTTGGCCCATTAACGACCCGTGGTGAAACTGGCCCGTAATGAACAGTGTATCACTTTATACCCATTAACGGCCCGTTATTCCATTGGGCCGTTTCCAGCCCAAGTTATCTTTCGGCCTTCTCAGGGCCCATTGATTCTTGGGCTCATTTGCAGCATTCGGTTACATACGGCCCGTTACTGTCATTTTCTGCTTGTGGGCCAAATTCAGCCCGTCGTTACAGTCGGCCCGTTTGCGGACCGTTAATACGTTGGGCCGTTTTCATGTCAAAAAAACCC
This sequence comes from Triticum aestivum, assembly GCF_018294505.1. Lineage (NCBI taxonomy): Eukaryota > Viridiplantae > Streptophyta > Magnoliopsida > Poales > Poaceae > Triticum > Triticum aestivum. The sequence goes on along the minus strand of NC_057808.1, from coordinate 293,051,528 downwards.
GTTGGGCTGTTTTCATAGAGTTATCAAATACGGCCTATTAACGGCCCGTTATGGTCCACGAATAGTACGACCCATGATTGGCGAAATGATGATACGCCCCGTAGAAGGCCCATGGATAGTACGGCCCATAGAAGGCCCATGGATCGTACGGCCCGTAGAAGGCCCATGGACCCTACGGCCCGTAGAAGGCCATGGACCCTAAGGCCCGTATAGAAGGCCGATGGATCCTACGGCCGGACGAAGGCCGATGGATCATACGGCCTGCCGGAGGCCCATGGTTACAACAGTCCGTGTGTTGCCATGATTATTTTGGCCTAGTTACCAAAAATAGGCTATTGTGGCCACTAGAAAAAAAAGAAAAAGAACTGCAGTGACTACAAGCAAACAACTAAGCGAGACAATAAGGAAATAAATAAGCAAGCAATTAGCGCTAGCCTATTAACGCTATTACACATATTACATCCACTGGGCATCAAAGTTCGCCACCAGTGCAAATATAGGGAACAAAGCAGCACATTACATACACTGGCCGTCAAAATTGGCCATCAGTGCAAATAAACGCGGCAGCAAAACAAGAGAATAACTGAAACAACTTCAGAAGAGTTCAAGAAACGTTATCCTGGGTATCCACCATGCTGGCAATAAGCTTAGCAAGCTGATTAGCTTTGTCCTGTTGGGCGCTAAAATCCTCCAACGCTTGCTGTTGCACCAGAAAGTATGCATCTGAATGCTCCAGGGACTTCTGCAGTCCTTCCACTTCTTGTCGCAGCACAGCTGATCGATGTCTTTCAGCTTGTAGTTGAGACTCAAGAAACCGAACTGATTCAGACAGTGAGTTTGAATAGCTTGTGCAAGCGGTAGTGGCCAGTAACTCGAACACTAAACCAAGACAGGACTTTGGGGTTGTCTCGCTGTCTTCAAGATAGTCTTCCTTAGCTGTTTTATTAGCTTTGATGGAGACCAACAAGGATGTGTTACTATCCTGAACCTTATCTGCATTACTTCCTTTACCATTGCTTAATAAGGCACTCTTCCCCAATATTCTGTCAGCATTCTAAAAGAAGAAACAAGCAGACACATAACAAGTTTAGCATGTACTAGTATATGAAACTCATTTCGGTGAACCAGTTCATTAGTAAGATGGACAGGATTAAATTACCAAGTCTTCTATTGCCAAGTACTAGTACATAATAAAAGCATCAAACAAACATATATCTATGTCCTATGGTCACTGCATTGTCTTGCCAAATCAAAATAGAGACACAGTTCAAATCATATCAGTTCAAGACAAAGCAGCAGTGAAAGAATACAAAGCGTGGGAAACTACACGGCACAACAAGATTTCAGATGGGCACCACGGGTCTACATGTACAACAACACTATTGGCTCTGTTGTGATGCTAGTAATGTGCATGATATGAAAGTCAACTGTATACACAATTGAAATTGAAATCAACAGAGCTATTGATAAGAGCAAACCTGTTAAAGAAACATGCGTGAACATACCTGCTATGCCATTGGAGTTTCGATTGGATCCTTCAATTTAAAAATAAGTTTGTATGAGTAAATACAGTGATACAAGAGCAAAGCAATCATAGTTAAAAAAGGCGCGCCTAAGCGAGCGCTTAAGCGCGCCTAGGCTCTAGGCGTTGGCAAAACGCATTGCGCATAACTACGCATAATCTGTGCATAACTGCGCATAAGCATGCGCTTTGGTCAGTAAAGCGCAAGGCAGTGGCAAAACGCACAATTAACGCCTAGCGCTTTTTTGAACTATGATAGCAATGGAATCTTAAATTAGAACAGTTGTTCTTCAGGTTTAGGCACTTGTTCTACATGAACAGGGTATAGTAAGACGCAAGAATATAATACTAAAAAATAGAAAATGAGCTCATAGACCTTACCACATTCTTGGTTTGGGGCCAGTACAGAACAAGGCGTTCCCAGTCATCGTCCAGTAAATGTGTCTCAGGAGAACGTAAGGGAATTTGATGAGTTTCTTTGCCGGTGAAGTACGTTTTCTTCAGGCAATTCCGATACTGCCACCAAGCATTCTTGAAGATAGCAGAGGTATTAGCACAGGTTACCTCATCCCGAGTTTCCAAATCGGTCCTTCTCTATAGAGAAAAATGGGAAAATTTGCTGTATTATAACCATCATGGAGGTAGGATGTATGGGACGAAGCAAAGTAATTGCCATGAAGAACATTACTTACACATAACTCCTGGAGAAACACCTGCAACTAGCATTTTCCTTCATCTTCAGTATAATATTTCCAAGATGGGAAGATACGCACATACGATTTAACAACATCAAATGCGATAGATGCTAAACTACGACTAGCTGGTTGTGCTTCATCCACAGGAATAGGCGTACTAACTGGTGGAGTTGGGGTTCGCCGTGATAGTACTGGCCCTTTGGGCACTGGAGCTGCCTTACTAACTGCTCTTGTTTGGGAGCTCTGTGGTGGAGATGGTGCTGTGTCAACAGGAACTGGGTTACTATCGGCTGGGGTTGGGGTTAGATTGGGTGAAGCTGGTTCTCTGTCCATCGCAGTAGGGGTACAATCTACGAGATTTTGGGTTTGTGTGGTAGGGCTGGTTCTTGTGCACGTACAACCGGGGTGCTATATCCACCAAGAGGTAGCACTGTTTTATTTGAAGACTGTGTTTTTAGTCCGCTAGATACTGGCATCACCCGCTCCAATTCAAATGGCTGATAAACAGGAAACATAGTTGAATGTACAGACATTGTATGAGAGACAAATGCAATAGATAGTGTGAAAAAAAGAGGGCATGAAATAGTTGACATGTATATTGTTTAACTAAAACGGATAGCGTGACATAATTTCACATATATGATGTCTATCTAAACTGGATAGCATAGCATAACATAATTCAAAGATATGATGAATAACTAAACAGGATCACATGACATAATTCACCTACATGTTATCTAAGTAATCAGGATCGCATCATTTAATTCACATATGTGATTTATATGCTAAACAGAGGGCATTCGATATGATGTCTGAACTAAGAACATGGTGTTGAATATTGTCTATATGATGTCTAAACTATGCAATGCAAGACACCGTATGCATGATATGAGCAGTATAACCGTGCCAAGTTAGAGCATACACCTCAGTGGGGGAATAGGACTGGTCATCTGTCTCTGAATCCATCTCTGAGGAGCTATCGGGACCCAACAAGAGATCTGCTTCGACAGGTAGCACTGTCTGCTCTTAAGGCCTTGTTTTCACTCCAGATTTTTCCATCTCCCACCCAAATGGCTGATTCACAGGAAGAGTAGTTTAATGTACAAACATTGTCGACAAATGGAAATGTAATGAAGAAAAGGATGGGCAAGATATCATTCAAATATATGATGCCTGGTTAAACAGGATGGCATTGCACATTTCACATATATTATGGCTGGCTAAAAGACATGAGACTGCATGATTCCCATATATGATATAGAAACTAAACAGGTGGCATTACAGAACATGTCTAAACTAAGCAGATGACATATATGATGTCAAAAGTAGGCACTGCAAGGCAACATATGCATGATATGACTAACATCATCATGCCAAGGTAGAGCAAACACCTTGGGGGTAAATAGGAGTGGTCAGCGCTTCTGAATCCGCCTCAGAACAGATATCTTCCTCTGGATTACAATCTGGAGAGGGGTGGGGAGGGTTTGCCATTGAACCCACCATGGAGCGATGTCTGCATGACATTGTATTGCCGCGCAAAACTCTTCTCTTTTTCTCTACATGTTCAGCATGACTGTGTACAATATCTGACATGCATATGAAAAAAATATGGTGAGATTATGTAAGGAGAGCATGCAGAAATTTAGAGTGATGGTAACAACCAGTGGATCGACGTTTTTCCGTTGAACCAAAATAGCCCTAATGGATCGACATGAATGTATAGTAATAAGTGACGCAACAAGTGTACAACCTCTTTGCCGTAGCCGTGTCGACCTCAGCATCATTGGGTTGGTCGCTGAAGCAGTTGAGGCAGAGGTGGCTGTCGGAGGTGTGGAGGGAGATCTGAGGAATCTGTAGACGGCGTCCAGGGCACTGCTCTGTTGTGATGGATCGTTCTGTCGTTGGAGCAGCTCCGGTGAGCCGTAAGACGTCAAGGCTGAAGCAGCACAAGACAGACATCGCCAATCTCAAGTGGGATTCTAATAGCATATCCAATAGATGATGTAAAATGGATGTAAAATTAACATCACCAAAAACCACCTGACTACAACAGATGAGGTAAAAAATGTTGACTCTGAATTTAACTGTCGAAACTGAAATTTACTGTGGAATCTGAATGCTCCTGTCGAAACTGAAACGCAATGGTAGCAGAGAGGCACTTGACATGTAGTTTAGGGAGGGCCTGCAGTTCATCTTCAACCTGCACCCCCCTGAGCCGCCAGCCACCAACGGCCTCGCCGCCGGCCCCAGCGCCGCCTCGCCGCCCCGAAACAACTCGCCACCGCCGCCCCGGCCAGCCCTCTAGTCCCCCCGCCCCCACCCTGAACCCTAAGATAGATAGTGGGGTACCTCTCCGACGAGCCCCCGTCCCCGCTGTGGGTGGTTCTTCCTTAACTCCGGCGAGCCCCCCAACCCCTAAAAATCGACTAACTCAAAAGTCGATTCAGTCAACTGAAGTGTGGCTTAAACGGAGCAGAGCAGCAGCACAAGCGAGGGGGAGAGCAGCAGCAGCAGCTGGGCGAGCGAGCGATCGAGCGAGAGCGGGAGCAGCAGTAGCAGCGCGAGCGAGCGAGCGAGAGCTGGAGCAGCAGCAGCAGATCCGGTTGGTATGGGCGCCGCCGCCGAAGGGGCCTCGCACTGGGGGAGAGCCGCCGTGGAGATGTCGCCCGCGGCGCCGGCTTCAAGGTAGCCGCTCCATGGGGGTGCGGGATGGAGCACCGTCGGCGCCGGGAGGTCGAGTTAAGGAGAAGGTGCGATGCGATGAGTGTACAACCTCTTTGGTGGCGCCGAGTAGGCCTCGGCTTCGTCTGAGGAGTCGGTGAGGATGTTGCGGTTCCGTTGGAGCAGGTTAAGGCGGCGCTGTGGGGATGGAGCAGCCACGATAGATGAGGTGATCGTCAGAGCAGCTCCTTGGAGGTGGAGGACAGGGCGGCTGAACCAGCGGGACGGCGAAATGGACGACGGATCCTCATCCGGGGAGGTGGACGAGGGACGTCGAGCTATTGCGGTGGACGACGTCATCGGGGAAGAGGCTCCGGCTGGGCAGCGGTGACGTGGCGGACGGAGGAGGGTGGGGTTTCGTGGCTGGAGCGGAGAGGTTATGGCGGCCTGGGATTTCGAATGGCGAAAAGGGGGCGATGGGAGGGGGTGAAGCATGACTTAGGGACGTGCTTGTCCGAAATGTAGGGTGTGTTACAAAAGTACCCCCCACCGATTTGAACTAGTGGCCCTTTCGGCTCAGGGTTAGAAGGGGGATTTCACATGTCGGGATTTGGCACCTGGAGGGAGTTTTCGCGCGCGTTGTAATTTCGGGATAGCAAGGCGCGGGTTGTGAAGGCGCGAGTTTTGGGAGCACGATATCTGAATTTTTGGGATATAACAAGATGCGGGTTGAATTTTAGGGACAAGCCTAATGTGTAGTAATATTGTACTTGTACGTACCAAATCAATTCGCACTTCCCTCAACCAAAAATAAAACAAAAAAAATAAAACTATTCACACCACACAAAGAGAGAGTCTTGCCCCGTTTTACTATACAAATGCTATTCAAAGCTACTCCCTCCTTCCATCTATATAGGGCCTAATGCGTTTTTCGATGCTAACTTTGACCAAATATTAGAGCAATGATATATGACATGCAACTTACACAAAGCACACCGTTAAATTCGTCTGTGAAAGGTTCTTTCAATGATATAATTTTCACATTGTGCATGTCATGTACTATTAATCTTGTCAATAGTCAAAGGCGGTCTTAAAAATCTCATTACGCCCTATATAGATGGAAGGAGGGAGTATGAATCCATGTTATGTCCGATTAAATTTTTTCGCTTGCTGTATAATGCATGTAACCTACTCATACCAACATTTTAGTGCATTCCAAATGTCTATACTACCGCTGCAATTCGAACTAAATTTGTATTCGTTTCTCTATTTCAATAAGAATCTACAATCATGATTGTTGCCAACTTCAACCATCATAGTTTCCTTGCTATCCGCCAGATATAAATCGGACGGCCTATAATGCAGGATGGCAGGCACACCATCATCAACAATTCTGTTTTTTATAAGAGTAGAGATAAAATATATTAAATGTAGTATAACATGTTCATAACCACACCATGTGTATCACCGTTATATATATTCACACATGCGTCGGTTTGAAACACTATGATAAATTCTTCAAATATCCGAATTCGGTTTTTATAATGAAGTATATATGATCTCTATTCGTCTTTTACACCCACACAACCCTCTTATCTTTGTAGCTAGCGCTAACTTTCTCTTGTGCATGCACACGCCCGCATCCCTCTCACCCTCCCTCAGCATTCTCTAGCTCCATCGCGCAAATTCGTCTTTTCACTTTAGGTCGTTCACCCACGGTGTGTGTAGGCCCCCCAGCTCGTTCTTTACGGTACACATCGATCGAGCCTCTCTAGCCAGGTGTGCCTAGCACAAACACAAGCTTCCCCTCTTCTCTTGTCACCGTCCATGCCTCACTCCCACCAATCTTTTCATCGTTCTCGTACTCGCACACTCCTCCCCCCTTGATATAGTATGCCTCTCGTACCACCTCCTACATGCATCCCTCTCTCTCTATCCTTCTCCTCGTGCCTCATTTGCTTCTAACACACACATGAATGTATACCGATCGATCTCCCAACATATACCTAGATCGACTTT